>NW_020944046.1:434415-434576 GCF_900497805.2 Vombatus ursinus | reverse complement strand
TCTCTCCTCTCTTCTTCTCTCTTCTCTCCTCTCTCATCTCCTCTTCTTCTTTTCTCTCCTCTTCTCTTCTCCTTTTCTCCCCTTTCCTCTCTCCTCTCTTCTCTCCTCTTCTCCTCTTCTCTTTTCCTCTTCTCTCCTCTTCTTCTCTTCTCTTCTCTCCT
>NW_020944046.1:432063-434405 GCF_900497805.2 Vombatus ursinus | reverse complement strand
TCTTCTCTTTTCCTCTTCTCTCCTCTTCTTCTCTTCTCTTCTCTCCTGTCTTCTCTTCTTCTCTTTTCCTCTTCTCTCTTCTCTTCTCTCCTCTCTTCTCTCTTTTTCTCTCCCCTTCTCTTCTTCTCTCTTCTCTTTTGCCCTTCCCTTCCCTTCCCTATTTCCTCCCCTGCCATTTGGAGGCTCTTCGGTTGCTTCAAGCTCACAGGATCATAGATTGAGAGCTGGAAGGCACCTGAGATGGCATCAAGTCCAAAGCCCTCCTTGCCCAGAGAGGTTGAGTGACTAGCAAAATTCAAACTCTGATCCCCTGTGGCACCCTACAATGCCTCTGGGAGCGTCAAGGCCAGGTTGTGGAGGAAGCACAGTGGGAAATGGAAATGAGGACTGGCTTTAAAGTCAAGACCTGGGTTAGAATCCTGGCTTTGCTATTTACTAGCTGTGCCACAAGAGCAAGTCCTTTCCCCTTTCTGGGTCTCAGTTTCATCATCTGTAAAATGAGCAAATTAGACCAAATGCCCTCCCAGTTCCTTTCAGGCTCTAAATCTGTGGATCCTAGGAAAACAACCAGGATGGCTCCTGGCTTGGAAAGCGAGCTGAGGAACAGAAAGGAGCCAAGGTAGCTCAGGAGCGGCTGAAATCCCAGGTGTAGCAGTCAAGGATTTTAAGAGGAGCCTAAAGCAGCCAGCTAGGAATGGGGGCAACAGATCATTTACTGATTTGAGATGGTTTCTTATCCTCACCTGTGATGATCATGTAGAAGCTGGTGCTTCAGCTGCCTCTGAAGGGAAGAAAGGGGCTCTGTGAGGTGGAGGTAAGGAGGGAGTGCATTCCAGGCATCTGGAACATCCAGTGCGAAGGCATGGAGATGGGAGATGTAGGGTCAGATGTGTGTGAGGGACAGAGAGGAGGCCAGTTTGGCTGGCTCTCAGGAGGGTGAATGAGTACTTTCCAAGGAGGCTAGAAGGAGAGGTTGGGGCCAAGTTTTGCAGAGCTGATAAAGTTAAACAGAAGTGTTTTTATTTTATCCTAGAAGCAATGGGAGCCCTGGGAGGCGACTGTCACATGGGGGTGTCACATGGTCAGCACAGCTATTAAGGAAAATCACTCTGGCAGCAGCCATGTATGAGATGGATGAGAGTAGGGAGAGACTGGAGGCAGGGAGGTCACTCAGGAGGCTGCTGAAGTAATGGAGGTGAAAGGCAGTGAGGGCCTGAACTGGGTGGGGGGAGCAGGGAGGAGTGAACAGAAGGGATCAGATGTGGGAGACCTTGGGATTTTTCTTCTGTGTGAGTACACCCTCCACTGAAGCAGGTCTCAACCCTTGTACAACTTGGTAGAAGGTCCCAAGGGGCTGTGGCCCAAGAACTCGCCATTCACTCAATCCACGAGCATTTGTTAAGTCCTACTGTGTGCCAGACACTGTTCCTGGTGCTGGGGGTATGAAGGCAAATTAAAATGATCCCTGCCCTCAAGGAGCATACTTTGTAATGGGGGAGACAACCTGTGCATACACCAGCACCATACAAGGTGACCGAGGGTGGGGTAAGGCACTAGAAGCTGGGGGTCAGGGATAGCCTCCTGAAGAAAGAAGGTAGGAACTTAGCTGAGCCCTGAAAGAAGCCAAGAGAGCTTGGAGGCTGAGGTGAGCAGGAATGGCATGCCAGGTGGGGGGGACAGCCAGTGCAAAGGCATGGGGAGGGGAAATGGAGTCATGTGTGAGGAACAGTCAGGAGGCCAGTTTGGGGGCAAGGCGGGGGAAGCATCATGTAAGCAGACTGGAAATGTAGGATGAAGGCAGGTTACTGAAAGCTTTAAATGCCAAACTATATATGATCCCCAAGGAAGCAGCAGGGAGCCACTGATGACGTATGAGCTTTAGGAGAATCACTTTGGTGACTATGTAGATGATAGAGTAGAGTGGGGAGAGACCTGAGGGTGGAAGACTGGTCCAATAATCAAGCTGAGAGACAATGAAGACCTGATCTCAGGTGGGAGGGGAGAGAAGGGGCCCAACTGGAGAGATGTGGATGGAGAAATCAGCAAGATATGGCAACTGATTGGATGTGTGAGCTAAAGGACAGGGAAGAGTCCAGGCCAGGGCCAAGGCGGGGAAACCAGGAGCCTGGGAGGATGGTGGGACCTGTGCCGTGTGTGTGTGTGTGTGTGTGTGTGTGTGTGCGACATGAGTGTGTGTCTGTGTATTTGTGTGTGTGTGTCTCTGTGTATGTATGTGTCTGTGTGTGTGTGACATGAGTGTGTGTCTGTGTGTTTGTCTGTGTGTGTGTGTCTGTATGTGTGTATGTGTCTGTCTGTGTGTATGTGTCTCTGTGTGTGTGTCT
>NW_020944046.1:425687-432053 GCF_900497805.2 Vombatus ursinus | reverse complement strand
GTCTGTCTGTGTGTATGTGTCTCTGTGTGTGTGTCTGTGTGTGTGTGTGTGCGTGTGAGTGTCTGTGTGTCTGTGTGTGTGTGTCTCTGTGTGTGTATGTGTCTCTGTGTGTGTGACATGAATGTGTGTGTGTGAGTGTCTGTGTGTCTGTGTCTCTGCGTGTGTGTGTCTGTGTGTGTGTGTGTCTGTGTGTGTGTGTGTGTGTGTGTGTGTGTGTGTGTGTGTGTGTGTGTGGTGAGGGGTGGCAAGTATCAGTAACAGACAGGAGGATGGGGATGATGGCCTCTGGCCTGATCCTACATCATTTTGATCTTGTCCTCTCTCCTCTGCTGGGCCCCTCTATTTCACAAGCTTATTGTTTCGTAATTTGTGAATTTACTCTCTGATGTTGACTCCATGTTATTATTAATGATCTCTTACATTTACTTGCAAAATCCTTCACAGTTACAAGGTTCTTTTCATTCATTCTCCCAGTTTCTGCTGACAACCAACAAGTGATGGGGCAGGCCAGAGAGTGGAGGGAGGCTTAGAGAGGGTCAGTGGCCAGTTCCCAGGCCCCACAGCAAGGCAGCGGCTAAGCTGAGACTGGAAGGGAAGCCTCCAAACTGCTGGTCCATAGATCCCTTCCCTCAGCCATGGAAGCTGTTGCTGTCATTTCCCCAAACGCTGTGCTGCCTCCAAAGTGAGAGGCCCCATTGTTCCAGGCCCCAGCCAGTTGGTAACATCTCTAAGGTCGCCCAGTGGGAACGCTCCCTTCCCCTGATAGCCAAGAGGCCACTTCCTGCTCTCCCCTTTTCATGCGCACAGGAGTCCCCGTACGCCATCACTGCCCTTCTGCTTTCCATGATCTGGGTGGGGAATAAGTGGGGCTTGGTCAACTGACACAAACCTGTGTTATAATGGGAAAGGAGGCGGAGAGAGTGGGGTGCTGCCCGACCCCTCATGGGGTGCCCAGTCACTCCATGGACAATGGCTTGAACTGACAGTGAGGCAGAGCCCTGGTCCTGCCTGTTGGGGAAGGGCGGGGCTTGTGTGTGATTGACTTCTGGGACCTGCTCTGGGACTTGGCGTCCCTGGATGGGAGGTGGGGAGAGCAAACACAGAGGATCCCTGGTACTTGCAATGCTGCTGACTTTGGCCTGCCTTTTCTGTTCTCTTGGGCCAGCCAACGGGACATCTAGCAGCCAGCTGTCCACCCCCAAGTCAAAGCAGTCGCCAATCTCGACCCCCACCAGCCCTGGGAGCCTCCGGAAGCACAAGGTATTATGTCTCTTATACCTTACTAAACCCCCTTCTGCTTTATTTACCTGGCTAGGTGGGAATGCCGTTCCCATTCCATCTCAACGACACCAATACCACATGGCCTCCTCATCTGTCTCAACAGCTTTTGGGCCTGGCCCAGGAACTCCAGCAGGTACCACAGCCACCCACTTGCTCTGATTGGTTCTTTGGGCCTCTGGCCACCAGTTGCTTTCCAATTATGAGCCAAAGGAAGGGAGCTGTTGGCCCCTGGCCCAGAGACCTGCTCTGGCCGGGGGTGGGTGGTCTCAGGCAAGTAGAAAACAAAGGTGAAGAAACATGAATTGTCAACGACCATCAGGAAAAAAGTATTCAGAAGCACGAATAAACAGAGAACGGCAAGCAGAAATACTCCTGAGGTATCACCACATGGCCATCAAAGTCGCAAAGAAAAAAATGGGAAAACTTGTTGGCAGAGGGGCTGTGGGAAGGAAAGCAGGAACATTGAGTCACTGCCGGTGGAGCTGGTTGAATCAGTTCAACCATTCTGGAAAACGATTGGGAATTATTATGTAAGAAAAAAGTTATTCTTTGTAACTTTGACTTAGAGATCCCACTCTGGGACTATATCCCAAAGAGGTTATCGAAAGCAATGAAAGACCCCTATGTACAAAGAGATTTCTAGCAGCACTCTGTGAGAATAGAAAGCTGGGAACAAAATCTGTGCCCAACATAGTTTGCTAATGGCCTAACAAACTGTGGGAGATAAATGGAATGGAACCTTGCAACACCATAAGGAATGATGAATATGAAGGTTTCAGAGAAATAGGGGAAGCCTTGTATGGAGTGATATAGGGTAAAAAAGGTGAAGGCCAAAGAACAATATGTAAAATAAATACAACAATGAAATGAGGGGTGATGTCTGCTGGACAAAGCTGGCATCAGAGTATCAGTGGGAAAAGCACAAATCCTTTCTTGCTGGTAACAAGTAGTAAATTCCCCAGATAGACAGTGATAGAGCCTTGTCAACCACAGTCGTGCTCAGATGCTTTGGCAGAAATCTACCTTTTTAGGGAGTTTTACTGAGGTGTTTATTAGAAAATGTCAGTTGTTTCCAAACAAAAGACACCAATCAGCTTTAAAGAAATCAATGTCTTTAAAGTAAGACAAAGTCCTAGCATCCCCGTGACTTCTGCTGGTCATCTTGGGGACCCAACTGGCAATCAGCTCCTTAGCGTAGGCCTTCCTGCCCTGGACCAGGTATGGAGGTTATGTTTTCCTTGGCTTCCTCCACCTGGACCAGGCCTGAACAGATCTGCAGAAACTGCAGAGTGGGCATTTCTAGTGATGGGTGCCATTGGTGGCAAGAGCTCTTTATTGATGTGTCTGAGGCAGCAATGATCCTCTTCGATTTCCGTGACATGTATGTAATAATAGACTCATTAGCCAGGGTCTGGGATCAAGCCTTTCAAATGTAAACTTTGGCTCAATTGAGAGACATAATTTGGGGGCTTCCAAGTAAATTCTACCTATAAGGGGATTCTACAACATATCTACAAAGGAATCACTCCAACCACGTGGCTAGAAACATGGCACCACTCTGCAGCATGAGCAGAAATGCCTTTGTACAGAAAGCTGACGTGCAGGGGCCTTCACGGCATTTGCTTCCAGCTAGATCCACAACAGCCCTGGAAAGCAGGCTGGCATGGCATCGGGCCCATCTTTATGCCCCGAAACAGCCACTCTAAAGCTCTGGGCCTTCTTGACTTCCAGGGTGTGCCAACACTGGGGAGTGGAGTACCTGCTTGTGCTTGTGGCCAGCTTTGCTAGGAGCTGTCCATGCTGGCAAAAACAGGCATCAGAGCTCCATCTAGCCATCCTTGTACTAGTAAACAGGCAAGGGATGAATGGGCAAACTCTGGAAACCATTACAGCCTAAAACTATGGCACCTCAGAAGGAACGAGACATTGACAGGACCTAAAGAGGAACACGACTCCTAACACTGTCCCCATAGCTCCCCCGGAATATGGGATACAGGTTGGAGGAGTAGGTTTACTCACAGTTAAGGGATGCCAAGACCCAGGGGTCCATGATGCTGCCATATTTACTGAGCACCTGCCTTCATAAGTAAGTTCTTTTGAAAGTGTCAAACATTTCCCCCAGGAACTTGACAGAATTACTATCCCACCGCCCCCATTTATTTTTACTTAAATGCAACCAAGGAAGGAAAATGGTCACTTATCAGTCAATAAGTGTTTATTTATTAATATTCCACATATTATTAGAAGGAGAAGGGCCCTTAGTAACCATCTCAATCAACCCCTTTATTTCACAGAGGTGGAAACTGAGGCCCAGGAAGGGCACAGGTCTTTAGATCTCTTTCCACTGCCCCAAAGTGATCCAACCCATCTTGTGTCATCAACACCAGTGAAGTCCCCATCTTCATCCTGGTTCTCCCCTAGAGCTACCTGTCTAGGACACAGACCAATAGGGAGGGTCTTTATTTGGTAGGTGAAGAAATCATAGCATGGAGAAGGGGAGGAAGCAATGATAATGGGTAGTACGGCCAATTGGGGGGAGGGGCATCCTCCTCCTTGGACATATTCTATTTGTCTGGGATGACTGGAGGCCCCCCTCTTGCTTGCAACCAAGATGGCAAAGGATGTGAAGATGTAGCCAAATGAGGAAAGTGAGCTGTTTTGCTTGGGGCTTAGAAGTTTTGAGTTGTACATAATAGCTTTCTTCCAGTATGTAAAGGTCGACATTTTGAAGGGGACTCACGCTTGCTCTGCTTGGCTCCAGAGGCAGAACTTATCTCCCAGTGGAGATGAGTTTGCACAGAAGAAAATTCAAGCTTTGATGTCGGGACCCACTTTGTAAGCATGAGAGAGAGCTGGCCCAAAGTGGGCTCCCCCATCCCTGCCCCCTGCCTGGGGAGAATTCAAGTGGAGGCTGGACACCCGCTCGTCGTCATCATCATCATCGTCATCATCATCATCGTCATCGTCTTCCTGCTGGCGTAGAGCTTGGCCTAGGTGTGCCTCTGAGGTCTCCTGCAGCTCTGAGATTCTATGATTCTGCTATAATGTGATCATAGAGTGTTAGTGCTGGGAGGAACTGGAGTGCCCCGTTACTTTACAGAAAGGAAATCCGAAGACCAAGGATGGCTAGGGAGGGCCATAGGATCCCACAGTGTCAGAGCTAGAAGAAGCCTTAGCCATCAGCTAATCCAGTTTCCCATTTTACAGCGGAGGCAACTGAGGCCGAGAGAAGGGAATGGGCTCCAAGGTCCCATGGTGAGTTAAGTGGCAGAGCCAACACTGGGACCTAGGCCTCTCCTAGGTTCACACGTCCGATGTGAAGGCAAGTTAACACTGGCTCCTCTTCCTCTTTCAGGACCTGTACCTGCCTCTGTCCTTGGACGACTCCGACTCCCTGGGAGATTCCATGTGAAGAGAAGACAGTGTCCAGCGTCCAGAGGCCAACTTCCCACTATCCTCCTGTACAGTATGGTACTTCTGCTAGAGTGGCCAATAGGGCGATTGTTGCTTTCAAGTTTCAAAAAAAAAGAGAGAGAGAGAGAGAAAGAGAGAGAGAAAGAAAAAAAGAAAAAGGATGCAGAGTTAACATGGGGTTTTTTTTTCTGTGATTCCTCCTCTGGGCCACAAATCCACAGTTATCAAGTAAGGAGGTTAGATTGATGCCATTCTTTTGAGTAATTTGATGGGGGTGTGATATGTGCCGTTCCATGGACCTTCTGTGAAATTCCTGAGCCCCCACGAGGCTCATGCTGTCTCATTCTAGTGCTACAGGTTGCCTTCCATGGAGGGTAGCTCATACGAGTCACATTGAAAATGTGACTGGGGCAGGGGGTGGGGGAAAAGGGAATCTGGAGCAAAAAAATCCTTGGTGAATCCTCAACTGGGCAAAAGGTGCCCCTGATCTCTTTGTCTGAAGAAGGCTGCCAGGGGTGGGAGCTGATGCTGGTCATCTCTCAGCTTGCACCTCTGACAGAGCCCTAGCCTGGCATCTGATACCAATTTGGGATGTCAAGGGGGCGGGTGAGCAGGGAAGCCAGTGACTTGTACTCGCACAGCCATCTGCCAGAGTGCTAGCACCGTACTGAGGGAAGGGGACCACACCAGAGGGATTCCTAGCCTGGCCCACCAAAGCAGGAGCCATATCTGGTAGGCTTTGGAGAACATGGCCAGCTCCTTCACCTCCTCCACTGAGCCAAGCAGGAATCCGTGAGCCGACCCACTCAGCTGGGCCCAAGGGACTTGAAGCAGCCACTCCTGAAGGCCACATTCACCCTCTTGTCAGTGATGGTATCGGTCTAGCTCCACGTCTTCTGTCGAATGCCTTGTGAACCACCGACACTGAAAACACTGTGAGAATTTGTTTTCAGGGCTGACATCTTTCAGTCATATTTTATAGCAAGAACTCAATCTCCTTTTTATAAAAAAGCAAAAACAAAAACCTTGTGTCTGTGTTTCGGGAGTAAACTCTTCCTGCTCCTTTTTTTTTAATAAGCTGGGGCTTTTTTCTTTTGTCTAAAAAACACGTGCAGAAAATGAAAAAAAAACCCACCACCGCCAACAACCTTCTGAACTGTCAAAGGATGACAAGAGTTTAGTGATGATGCTGTCACTGCCAGACTGCCTTGTGGAGCAGGCCCACACCGTGGGATCAGCCTTCCGATGAGCTTTGGGACAATTGAGCTTGACCACCCAAGGCCAGTGGGGCCCGCCATTCCCGCCGCATCCTCAGCCTTTCCCACTGCCACCCCAGCAGAGAAGACATTGCTCCTCTTCACCTCGGATGCCTGCTTTGGCCCAGCCCTTGGGCTTTGAGGCAGGAGCTCCTCCAAGAAGTCAAGAGGCCTCCTCAACTGAGATCTGAAGTAATGCCTGCCAGTGCTGATGGCAGCAGATGGGAAGAGTTCCTGACTTCACCACCATTTCCCTATGTGTTAGAAGAGATAGGGAAGGTTAGAATGAGATGGGATGGCTTGGCTTGGCTTGGCTACTCAATGATTCTGGGTCATTCCTCCACCCTACCTGGAGTGAGACAGTTTTCTGTGTGTGTGTGTGTGTGTGTGTGTGTGTGTGTGTGTGTGTGTGTGT
>NW_020944046.1:417349-425677 GCF_900497805.2 Vombatus ursinus | reverse complement strand
TGTGTGTGTGTGTGTGTGTGTGTGTGTGTGTGTGTGTGTGTGTGTGTTTGCGTGTCACCATCAAGCATCTATGTCAGCCTGAGTTACTGACCACTGACGTGGACACATGATGGGACACACAGTGCTGCGGGTGGGGGTCACTCAGATCTTAGGATCATAGAACATCAGAGCTGAAAGGGACCTTAGCCTCATTTCATCCAACCCTCTCATTTGCATATGAGAAAACTGAGGCCCAAAGGGAGGAAATCATTTGTCCAACATCACATAGGGAGTAGGCAGCAGAGTCAACATTTGAACCCCAAACCTCTGACTCGAAATTACCCAAGTCAAGCTCAAGACTGGCCCTGCTCCTGGAGCCAAGGCAATGCATGACGGATGTGCCCTCCACTCTTGTTCGGTTGATCCTTAGGGCAGCGGAAAGGCCAGGGGTCTCTTTGCTTCCTTGCCCTTCTCTATTTTCTTCTGGGCAGTTAGAAGGACTCCCTGGCCACTCCCCTTGCCTTCTTCTTAGGAGCTCGTTGTCAATTCTTTGGAAGAAGTGGGCTGGACTCTAGTACCCCTGTTATCCAGTCACACCTCAAAGGCCTAAAGCCCCAGCCCCAGCCCCAGCCCCCCAGAGTCTCAATCCAGGGCTTTTGCCACTTACCATTGCCCATCTCCTGCTCAGCCTCTGCCGGGCTCCCACCAGAATCCTGACATTTCTTTTTACTAGAATGGAGCCCAAGGCTCCCAAACCACAGGCCCAGGCTCATCTCCTGGAACTCTTTAGCTTCAGAACAAGCAGCTTGCCTTAACCAGCTCCATGGAGCCACTGATACAGCATCCAAGCAGACAGAAGCTTTGCTTGTGTGCCACTTACCTGCTGTTACCGTTAGGCCCTCTGGAGGGCAGGAACAGGCTCACGTCCCTTGGGAGGCCCACTGCCTTCTGTTCAGTGGCAGGCCAGCCAGAAGGGAAAGGTCAGGGCATTCCTGGCCCTCTCTGCATAGCCAGCTGGGCTCCCCAGGTCTATACCTAGGGTATGCCCCAAAGGACCCACTCATTGGCCTTTTCTCAGCTTATTCAGTCCCTAAGGGGTATAATCAACGAATTCCTAAGTGAGCTTGGCCTCCTAGACTCAGCTGCCTTAGCAGCTGCCAAGGTTTCCTCAGCCCAGACAGCATAGCTGCTGAATTCTTTCAAACTTTCCAAGAATAAATAATCCCCATTTTGTTTAGCTTATTCATAATTATAAAGGTGTCATACTACCCTTTATGAGGCTAAGACAACATTCATCTTAAAATCTGGCAGAGATAACAACGAAATAGAGAACCAAAGACCAATTTCCCTAATCAGTAGTTTCAAAAACACTGGATAAATGCTAGCTGGTAGAATGCATCCATCCAGGGGCTTTTCTTCGTATATGGAGGGAACGCAAGAGGTCAGCCAGTCCAACTCCTTCATTCACAGTTGAGGAAACTGAGGCCCAGAGAGAGGAAGTCATCCAGCAAGTTGGGACCCTTCGGGGATGAACACGGCCCCATCTCTGGGGCTTCTCTTGTAGGTTTGAAGCTATAAGCAGCTGGGCACTGTGCCCCCTCCTGTACTTGTGATCATCTTCAGAAGGTTTTGAAAACCAAACCGACAGGGCCCTTGTGCCCAGCCAGGCCACTGCTGGCCTGCTCGGCTTTCTTTTGAGGGTCCCCTGGGTTCTTTTCCGCACAGTCAGCAGACCCCAAGTGCTTCAGAAAGCATCTGCTGCCTCCCCCTTTCCCCCTTCCCACATATATAATGTATGTATCTAACGTAACGGCTGTCTGTCGCTCATGCCATCCTCCTGCAGAAATAGAAAGGAGACAAAGCAAAATAAAAGGGTATGCGTGGGACGAGGGGACGGATGGAGAGGGCAGGAACAACTTCCTGAATGAGGTTAAATAGGGGACCGTGAGCTGCAAGGTAATGGGGAAGAGACTTTTCTGAGAGAACTGTTGTTAGCCAAGCCAAGCCAAGCCAGCATGGCACCTTTGGGGCCCCGTGGACACAGGACGTCACAGTCGGAAAGGCCCCTAGCACTTCAAAGCTCCAACTTGAGAGGGACCTTGGGCTATACGATGGCATAACATGAGAGACTATAATATATGACATGTCAGCCCTAGCCTAGAAGGGACCTTGGGCTGGAGAACATTAGATCTTGGAAATGATCTCATCCCACCCCCTCATGGTATAGAGAATGGAAGTGATGCCCATAAAGGAGAAAGGATTTGCCCAAGCTGGTGACAGGACAGGGGCCAGAAGCCAGGTGTCCTGGCTCTCAGGGGCACCCTTGCCAGTCCACTTAGCTTTGCCTCCCCTGGCTTTCTGAGAGACGCTGGATCTTGGAATCCCCATCTCATCAAGCAGAGGGAGCAAGGCCCAACCCCCGCCCCCCAGAGGAAGTAAAGTGCAACCAGCAGAGTAGCAAGGGGATAGAGTGAGGCCAAGGGAAGGGTGCAAGGAGCCCCAAGTGGCCGCCCTCTGGGAGAAGTGCTCAGTTCTCAGAGCCTCCAGGCCTTCAGTCTGGGGCCTGCACAGACTAGCTGTTATCTCCCATCCAAATGCACCCTGCTGGCCAAGCAGCCTCGCTCTTAGAGCAGGAAAGGAAGAAGGCAGAGGAGCCACAGCCAAGGGGTGCCCCTATTCCTTTTAGGGAGCTTTGAAATACTTTCTTTGCAAGACTTGGCATGGCCATTATCAGCTGGAGCCATTCCTTTGATGGCTAACCTCGGTCACTTCTCTCAGGCCCCGCTTGGCCTGTGGTTGGCTTTCTCTGGCCCTGTGGTTAGTGACTGCTCCGAGAAGGCACTGGGAAAGGAGTTAAATCCAGGCTCTGGTCATCTGCCTACAGTTGACCTTACGGCGCTTCAATCTCCACAGCCAGTCCTATGCTACCTTGGGCCATCAAATCTTGGAAAAGTCACCAAAGCTTTGACAATGAGCGCCTTGTCCCCTTTTAGAGTCTTCAGGGCCCTGTCGTTCACTCTCCCATGTACCCTCCCATCTTCCTCTTTGTGCCTCTGGCCTCCTCTCCATACCTGCAGCATAGTCCTGTCCTCTATCCGCTATGCTTTCTGTGACTGCACCCCCATTCTCTGGGGCCCCCACTATCCTTGCTCTCTCTGTACCTTCAGCTTTGGGTACCCACCAAATTTTCTGAACTCTCCCCTCACCCCCTGTACCCACACTCTCTTTATATCCTCTCTGCGACTCCCCCCAGTACTCTCTGGGCCCCCACTTCATTCTCTGGGCTGTCGTTCTCTGTGTTCACTACTTGCTGTCCCTCCATCCCTCTGTGCCCTCTCTGGCTCGCATGCCCACTCTCTCCAGATTCCCCACTCTGCACACAACCCCATTCTCCCAGCATTGCCCTCATCTCCATGGTCCTCTCTGAGTTGCCCTCCTAGAGGAGCCCTCTGCTTGCCTCCTTCCTGTGTTGCTGCTTGGGCTCTGGGCTTGGAGGCCTCTAAAGCCAGTCTGGGCTCCTGCCTCTCTGTCTGCCTCCCTGTCAGTCACCCCTGGGGTCCTAGTGAAGGTGCCTCCTCCTCCTGGCCTCTCTTACCCAGGTGCAGACCTGTCTGGCCCTATCTTACTCAGACTCCCTCCTGGCCCTTTCCCTCGAGGATCTGCGACATGCACCCACCTCCTTGGTGATCAGGAAGGCTGGCTAAGACCTCTTCAGCCAAACCTGCAGGCCTCAGCCTCCCCCAGCTGGCACCCAGAGTATGGCCTGGGCCTTTGGCAGCTGCCCTTCAGGATGGTGGCAAAAGGCCTGGAGCTGGAGATAGCAACATGAAAGTCCACCTGAGCCTTTCCTCCAGGCTTCCCATGGAAGGTTCCCGTGCAGGGACAGTATCCCTTTTGCAAAGAACAGTCTCCAGAGTGGATTGCACGATACTGTTACTGTTACTGCCCCTCTTTCTTCCTGTTCCCAGCCCAGCGGGGCCAGAAGTAAGAACAGTTCAAGTCAGAATTCAAAATCCCAGCTGCTGCAGCGGCATGAAGACAAATAGGACCAGTGAACTCTTGTTAAACTCCTTCTCCGGCCCAGCCTTTCCAACGCTTCCTGGCTGCCCACCTCTGAGCATCCAGGCTCAGCATTCTCCGAGCTCAAGACAGGCCCTTCAGGGGCCAGCTCTCCACTTGGAGAGCCCAGGGCCTGCAGAGTGTAGCATTGCCACCAGGGCCAAAAGCACTGTGCTGTTTGCAATCTAAGGGACGCCCGGGTTCAAGAGAGCCCGGCTAGAGCAGAATCCCCTCCCTCCCTGGCTGAAACAAGGCACCTTCTCTGTGACGCTCCACAACTCACAAGTTGGCATCTGATGGTCCCCTGCCACACCCCGCCACATGTAGCTCTGGAAGGGTTTGCCTCTCTCCTTCTCCACCACCACCACACACACACACACACACACACACACACACACATACACACACACACACACAGTAGGATAGGTGTGCAGAGACATCTGCCCCCCCTTCTCCTCCACAATTCTATTTACTCATTCTCATCCAGCCTTGCCAGCTCAGGAGCAGCCTCCTGCTTCCCTATCGGCCCTTGGGCCTGAGCATATCCCTCCTGGCTGACCAGGCTGGTCCGCCATTTTGTGGAGCAGAGAAGGGTGCAAACAGCTGGACAGAAACCTCAACCATCTTCTCACAGCCCTTTGGTCTTTTTCAATTTGCTCAGTTAACAAAGCTACAATATGATATACCTGAGAGCCCATAGTGTGGATTTGATTGTCATTTGCTGTTGGGGGGGGTGGGGGGGGAGGAGGGAGGGCAGGGAATGGAGGGAAGGGATTGGGTTGGGGGATGAGGTTTAAAGTTTAGCTGGCATACTTTAAGCCATCTGTACAGAGCCACATGGGGTGGGGTGGGGTGGGGTGGGGTGGGGTGGGAGGGTCAAGCCAAGTGTAAGAATTGAGTTGTATTTAGGATTCAATAGGATTTGGGGGTTGATTGAAATGCAAAAAGTATTTAACAAAGTACACTTTGCATAAAGACATTAATTTAACAGATGTTCTTTCTTCCTGTGATGAGACTCAAGTAGCATTCCATTTGGGCACAAACTCTCCAAGACCAGCCTGCGTGAGCACTGCATGGAGGTGTGGCCAGGGGTCCTCCAGCTTCCAGGCACCCATGGCCTCCATGCCGAGCGTGGCCGCTGGAGTGGCAAGTCGAAGGGCCTGCCTTTTTGTCTGCCTCCTCAAGGGAGATGGGCAAGCAGGAGATGGTGCCAGGATGGTGCGCTCTTGCCCTGGCATCAATTGCAGCTTGAAGACAGTGAGCCCAGCTTCCCTAAAAGCCGCTGCTGCTCAGCAGGGCACAATGCCCGTTCTTGATTTCTCATATGTGGCCAGCTCTTTGAAGCATCCCGGTCACCTCCTTGCACCAGTCAGCTTGTACAGAAACCATTTCTGTGGCCATTTTAAAAGGGGGGGGTGGGTGGAGATAAGGGCAGTAGGGAACCCCAGTACCATTAGCGAGGCTGGGGCTGTAAATTTAGTGTTAGAGACTGTAGCTTTGGAGAGTCAGTGCATGGTACCACACGTCCCATTCCTCAGTGACCTTGTTGGCAACTTCGGAAAAGCAAGGCTCCTTTTCTCGTGTCCCTCTCCCCTCCTCCCCCTTCTTTAGCCCCAGGCTGTCTCTGGCCATAAATTACAGATCTGAGACCAATCTATGTGGGCAAAAAACCAAAAAACATTGGGCAATGGCTCCTCGCTCCCATTGGCCTCTTCCCCAGGAACCCTGGGATCGAAGGCTCCGCTCCCCTTGATGGTAAAACCTTGGGCGAACTGAGCCGCCTCTCACCCTTTGATAAGATCGGAGGCCTGTGCGTAGTCCCCGGATGTCGTCCGTCTCAGCCCAGCCAGGCTATCAGACTTTTCTAAGAGCTACAGAGGATCAGCTTGGCCTCGGGTCCTTCACTGCCAGCTGTTAGGAAAGCAGAGGACCTTGGGGACAGGGGTGGGGGTGGGGTGGGGGGGCTGCTTTCTCTTTCCCAAACAGTCCTGCAACGTGATCGCAGGTTTGCTTTCAAACATAGCCATTAGGAGGGCCTGGCTGTCCCTTTGGGCCACCCCTTCTCTCTGTAGCAGACCCCTGGAGCTGGCCTCTTTCTGCCTCCTAGTGGCCAAAGGCCTCGGTCTCTCTGTTTCACTAGAGGATGAGGGGTGTCTTTGGCCAGGGGTCTTCAAGGTCTAGAGCAGCTCCCTCCATACAGACAGTGTTGCGTTCAGACACCCGTGGCCAAAAGATGGGCTCGAAGAATCAACATGCTGTGTTCTCCCCTGGAGGAGCAGCCAGAGCGTCGCTGGGATGCGGCCTTCCGCTCACAATGTCTGTTCTCCCTTGTTTTCTCATTTCCGTGTATATTGGCAAGGTGTGTGTAATGTCATTTTCCAAAAATAAAACTTGGTTTCCAGATTTCTGGCTGACAACCCCCATTTTTCATCACCGAGCCCCACCGAGTGGGGTACCACTCGGCTACCACCGAGTAGATAGTGGTATGTCAAGGCACTTGGGCAACCCTGAAGGCCAGCCAGCCTAACCCTCCACCCCTTCATGGAGGAAGATGCTGTGACCCCCGCCGAGCAAGGCGCTATGTTTGGCAGCCCCTAGGCTCCAGGTGTGCCCAGTGAGAGCCAGGCAGCGATTCAATGACTGTCTCTTTCCATGGTTAAGATGCTGACTCCCCACCAGAGCTGGCCATACCCACAGGAAGATTTTAAGGCTCCAAGAAGGCCCCCTGTACTCCCAGCTCTTCCTCCACCCTCCCCGGCCGCTGGCTGGGAGTTGCAATGCCCTTCCACAGAGCCAGGGCCTCCCTTCCCAAGGGAAAGCTCTGGCTTAAGCCCCATATGCCCCTAAGTTGGAGAGAGAGCCCAGGCCAACACCGACGCTCCCTCGTGTAGAGAGGGAGGGACTGACAGAAAAGCCTGTCCTTGGAACAAGAGTGGTTATTTTTTCAAGGGGGGGAGGATGGAGGGAACTTGCTGAGGGATTGCTCAGTACCTGAACCTGGGGCCAGGAAGAGGGAAAAGACCCAGACAAACTAGAAGGACACTGCCATTTTTCTCAAAGCTAGGACAGGGCGGGTGAGTGGCCCTGAATTCTGGGTTGGTAAACAAGGGGGGCTGCCTTGTACTCCCTGGAACGTGGTTTGTTCTTCTATGCCCAAGGTTTTGTCCTGGGCCTTGCTTTCCATCTCTCCCGGGGGCCCCAGGAATAAAAAGATGGTTGATGATGGGAGGGATCCTCCCCGTGTCATGACTGATGAAACCATGTGACAGGCAAGGCCATTTTGGAGTCAGAGCCCTGGCCGTGCTGTTGACTCCCTGGGCAGGTGGGGGCTCCTCTGTCTGTGCCTCGGTTTCTCCCTTTGTCACAGGAGAGGGTTGGACTCAGTGATCTCCAAGGTTCCTTCCCGCTCTGAGTTTCTTTGACTCCCAAGCTGCTCCCCTAGGCCAGAGCCTCCGCCCTTCCCCCATTGCCCTCTCTGCCTCCAGCTTCCTCTCCAATCTATCCTGATAGAATTTTCCAAAACTGCTGCTGTGGGGTGGAGGAGGGGATGGTTACTGCCCTGCTCCATGCTCCCCCATCCCAGAGCAGTGCTCCCCATGGCCTCCCACCGCCCAGAGGCCCCAGGCCGGCCAGGAGCTGGGTCCTCTTCATCTCAATTCAGAGGCTTCCCAATCTGCTTTCCAGAAATCATGGAGGTTACTGAGTCATTTCCCACAGCCCAGATATTCTACATCTGGGTTAGAAACATCACCTTCACAAATGCAGCCTGGAAGAGGCATGAGCGGACAACGGCTCTAATGAAAAAGAGGGGGAGAGAGGCCCAGCATGGTTAGGTGCCTGGCCCAAAGTCACATCGACTTAGATCACACACAGAAGTCTCCCCTTCTGGTCCCCCGGGGGGGCGGGGCACCTTTGCTTCTCTTTATGGAGGCCGCAGACAAGCCTTGCACACGCCAGTGGGGGACGAGAGCCCATCTAGAACCGGAGGCCTTAGGCTGGGAGTGGAAAGAGGGGGACACAGAAAGGCAGGAAGGAGGGCAGCTGAAAGCGACCTGGGAGGTCATTGAGATCAATCCCTTCATGTCATAGAAAAGAACAGAAAGAGTTGAAATGACTCAACTAAGGTCACACTGATAATAAGTGTCAGAGTCAGGAATACCCTGACAGAGAGAAGAAAGAAGGAAAGGAGGAGGGAAGGAGGAGGGGAGGGCAGGAGGGCTGAAAGGAGGGAGAGAGGAAGAGATGGAGGGCTGAGAGGAGGGAGAGAGGAAGAGATGGAGGGCTGAGAGG
>NW_020944046.1:414232-417339 GCF_900497805.2 Vombatus ursinus | reverse complement strand
GGGAGAGAGGAAGAGATGGAGGGCTGAGAGGAGGGAGAGAGGAAGACATGGAGGGCTGAGAGGAGGGAGAGAGGAAGAGACGGGGGATGAAAGGAGAGGTGAGGGGATGGTCCCTAGCAATGTCTCCTGACCCAAATTTGGAATGGTTGGACCCTAGTGTCCCCTTTAGAAGCCAACACTCAGTAGTCTGGCTTGGGCCTTCAAGGTCCCCTAACATTGGTGGGCTCATAGGATCAGAGGACCCTTGCCTTGGAGCTGGAAGGGACCTCAAAGCCCATCTTACAGATGAGGACACTGAGGCAAGGGAAGTGAAAGGACTGTGTTGTTGTTCAGTCGTGTCTGACTCTGTGACCCCATTTAGGGTTTTCTTGGCAAAGATCCTGAAGTGGTTTGCCATTTCCTACTCCAGCTCATTTTACATATGAGGAAACTGAGGCAAGGGACTTGCTTGAGGTAATTAAGTATCAAAGGTGGGAATTGAACCCAAGTCCTCAGACTCCTATAAATCTGTCTTGTTTTCACAAAGTCATAGAATCTCAACGCTGGAAGGAACCTCAACTGGCATCACCAACCTACATCTGGACAAGAATACCTTAAAGCCAATCCCGAACCTCCACTTGGAGACCCCCAGGAGGGCACCCCAAGGCAGTCCAGTCCACTCGGGGTTCACTCTGGTTTTCTGCCTCTTTGCCATGCTCCTCCTCCACCACCCCACTGTGCCTAGACCCGGCAAGCAGAACAAAGCTAATCCCTCTTTTACACGATGAACCTCAAAGACCTGAAGGCAATCGTCCGGTCCCGCCCCGCCCCCCCCCCAGTCTTTTCCAGGCTCCTCACCCCCCACCCCCCACATCCATCTTCCAATCACACCTAAGAATCAGCTGACAGCAGTGGGGGGCGGGGAGAAGACTTGGTTCTTGTTGTGTGTGTCTGGTCTCCCCAACCAGGGACTTGTTCAAGGTCACTCAGGAGGTCAGGTGTGCCCCAGTCTGGTGTGGGACTTGGACCCTAGGACCGGCTCTACTTCTGTCTTCTGGTATGACCTTGAGAAAGAGTCCCTCCCCATTTCAAGGCCTCAGTTTCCCTCTTTGTACAATGAAAGGGATGGATGAGATAGCCTCTAAAGTCCTTCAGGTCTGAGGCTCCATGACTCCAAGTGGAAGGATGGTCCAGCTACGTGGTCACCACACTGCCACCTAGTGGCCAAATGCCAGCAGCTGTTTCAAGCAATCTGAGGACTGAGTGGGGGAGGGGTTTGGTCCCTTCCAGGCCACCTCAACTTGGGTCAGAGGGTCTGCAACCAGGGCCCAACCCAAGCTAGAAAGGAGGAAGCCTCTCTTTCTCTCCTCTGTCTCTCTAGCTCTCTGTCTCTCTCTCCTCTCTCTCCTTTCTCTGTCTCTCTCCTCCTTCTCTCTCTTTCTCACTCTATCTCTCTCCTCTCTTTCTGTCTCTGTCTCTCTGTCTGTCTCTGTCTCTCTTTTGTATCTCTCTGTCCGTCTCTTTCTGTTCTTTTCTATGACATGAAGGAGAAACCCAGGCCTTCTGCCTCCAAACTCCACACTCTTTCCCTTTTGCCACGTGGTTATATCTTCCAGACAATAAAAATGTGTTTTCTAGGGTTGCTTTACATGGGGAGAAATGAATACACAAAGTCCTCAACGACATGACAAGAAAAGATTGCCAGGTGAAGGAATGAGGGTGATCAACCCAACCCCAGACTAGGTGGCCCAAAGCTTTCCAAGGTCCTCTCTCTCCTCTCCCTCTCTGTCTCTCCATCTCTGTCTCTATCTATCTCTCTTTCTCTATCTCCCTCCCTTTCTCTGTCCCTATCTCTCTCTCTGTCTCCTCTCTTTCTGTCTCTCTTTGTCTCTCTATCCTCTCTGACTCTCCTCTCTTTCTCTCTTTCTCTCCTCTCTGTTTGTCTCTCTCTGTCCCCCTCTCTTCTCTCTTTCTCCTCTGTCTGTCTGTGTCTGTCTCTCCTCTCCATCTCTCTGTCTCTCTCCTCTCCATCTCTCTGTCTCCTCTCTCTCTGTTTCTGTCTGTCTGTCTCTCTCTGTCTCTTCCTCCTCCTCATCGTCTCTCTCTCTCTCTCTGTCTCTCCATCTCCCCATCTCTCTCTCTATTTCTCTGTCTCTGCCTCTGTCTCGGTCTCTCTGTCTTTCTCTTCTTTCTCTGTCTCTCTCTCCTCCCTCTGTCTCTGTCTCTCTCTCCTCTCTCTTGGTCTCTGTCTCTCTTTTTCTCTCTCTTTCTCTCCTCTCTCTGTCTCTGTCTGTCTGTCTCTCCTCTTTGTCTCTGTCTCTCTGACTCTCTCTGACTCTCTCTCTCTCTCTCCCTCCCTCTCTCTTTCTGTCTCTCCCTCTGTCTCTCCTCTCTCTCCTCTCTCTGTCTTTGTCTCTCTCTCTCTGTCTCACTCCATCTCTCTTCTCTCTCTCTCTTTTTTGTATCTCTCTGTCTCTCTCCTCTCCATCTGTTTCTGTCTCTGCTTCTGTGTGTGTGTGTCTCTCTCCTCTCCATCTCTGTTTCTGTCTCTCTGTCTCTGTCTGTCTCTGTCTCTCTGTCTCCCCTCCCCTCTCTTTCTCTCCTTTCTCTATTTCTGTCTCTCTGTCTTTCTCTCTCCTCTGTCTCTCTCTACTTCCTTCTCCTTTTTTTCCTCTCTCTCTTTCTCTGTCTCTGTATCTCTCCCTCTTTCTCTCTGTCTCTCTGTCTTTGTCTCTGTCTCTTTCTCTCTGTCTCTCTCTTTTTCTCTCTCCTCTCTTTCTCTGTCCCCCCTTCTCTCTTTCTCTCCTCTCTATCTCTGTTTCTCTCTCTCTTCCTCTCTCTCTCCCTCTCTATCTCTCTCTTTCTTTCTCTCTGTCTCTTGTCTCTGTCTCCTCTCTGTCTCTCCATCTCTCTCTGTCTCTTTGTTTCTGCCTCTGTCTCTCTCTGCCTCTCTCTGTCTCTCTCTCTCCCCCTCTCTATCTCTTTCTTTCTCCCTGTCTCTTGTCTCTGTCTCCTCTCTGCCTCTCCATCTCTCTGTATCTCTTTGTCTCTGCCTCTGTCTCTCTGTCTCTCTCTTCTCTCTCTGTCTCTGATGCTCTCTCTTTCTCTCCTCCCTTCTCTTTCTCTCC
>NW_020944046.1:410141-414222 GCF_900497805.2 Vombatus ursinus | reverse complement strand
CTGTCTCTGTCTCTGTCTCTCTCATTCTCACTTTGTCTCCTCTCTCTTTCTCTAATCTCTCTCTCTCTCCCCTCCCCTTTCTTTCTCTCCTCTGTCTGTCTGTCTGTCTCTCCTCTCTGTCTCTCTTCCTTTCTCTGTCTCTCTGTCTCTATCTCTGTCTCTGTCTCTCCTCTCTCTCTCCTCTGTCTCTTTCTCTCCATTTCCTTCTCCTTTTCTCTCTGTCTATCTGTCTGTCTGTCTGTCTGTCTGTCTGTCTATCTGTCTATCTATCTATCTCATTCCTTGTCCTAAGTTGACCCAAGATCCCCCTTAGGACCTGGGAAAAGAATCCTGTTTTGTCTCCCAGACCATCCCTGGGCCCATTTCAGTATTTACCCACTCTTTGCCTTGCTCTCAGCCATTCAGTAAGCCTCCTGAGAACTTGATGGGCGAGTGGACTGCGGGAAAGGGGCCTCCTTTCCCCTCATCCCAACTAAGTCAACAAAGAGGTAAATAAGACAGTGCTGTTGTCAACCCCCAGATCCAAATGATGCACCCTGACACCCACAGAGATCCTCAAGTCCGTGCCCCAGGAGGAGTACTTAGAGAAGAGACTGGGAATGTTGAGCCTGGAGAAGAGAAGGTCCCATCCTGTGCCCCCAGGCTATGTTTACCCTGGCAAAGAACAAGAGAAATCTCTATCAGTCCCTCTTTCTTGAAGAGACAGCATGGTGGAGTGGAGACGACCAAAGTTAGAATTGGGAAGAGCTAGGTGTTTAGCTCATCTTCGACCCTGTCCAAGCAGCAGTCCTGGACCCCTCTCAACAGGGCCTCAGTGTCTGACGCTAGATCCTTATCACCAACCTCCATTCTCCAGCATCATGAGCTTTAGAGCATGAAGGACCCTTAGAAATCCTATGCAGTCCAATGCTCACATTCTCATTTTAGAGATTCAGAAAGCAGGTCCAGAGAGGACAAGGGAATCAGAGCTCCTCACTAACTGTACAACCTTGGACAAGTCACTTCTCTCTGAGCCTCAGTTTCCTCCTCGGTAATAGGGGGATAATAACGGCTGTTGCACCAATCTCCTCAAGTTGTTGGGAGGCTCGCGTGAGGCACGTAAAGTGCTTTGAGGATTTTATTTGTTACGTGAATGCCAGTTATCATTCTTTCTTTCTTCTTGCCTTTTCCTTCTTTTTCTCTTTCTTTCTTTCTTTCTTTCCTTGTTTCTCTCTTTCTCTTTTTCTATCTCTTCTTCTTGCTCTCTCAGCAGAGCTCAGTCCCCAAGGCAGCTGGCCCAGCCCTGCCCCCAGCCAGGGGGGCATCCCAGTTGGCCCAGCGTCAAGAATGCAGGGAGGCCGGGACACGGGAACACGGGAACGCCTTCCCCCTCTCCCTTATGACTCAAGATCAATTCCTGGCTGCCTGAGCTGGACAGCGGTTCCCAAAGTTGCTGAGCAGAGCTTCCCCCCCACACACAGAGCTTGGTACAGCCCAGAGTTGTCAAGTTCGCAGCAGCAGTCTCTGCCTCAACTGGGAAAGTTTCCTGTGACTCTGCCAACCGTCCGGACCAGAGGTTTCCTAAACCAGGTAAGTCCTGGGGACCCTGGGCACAGGGCTCTCCTGGGAATCTCCTGCCATCCTGGCTCTCCAGGGAAGTCCCGGGCTCAGCTGGTACTCAGGCAGCTGCTGGTTGGACAAGGCAAGGCTGGACAGCATTTCTGAGATCGGCACAGTTGCTAGGACGGGCTCAGAGAAGCTGGTCTCTGAGCTGTGCTCCTGTGGCAGGCAGGTAGTGAGGGCGATCAGTGGGCCACGAGCCAGCTCCTGGTCAATAGTTCAGTGAGCTGCCAAGGGCTAGGAGGCACGAGCCGCTGAAGGGTCAAGCCCAGCTCTGCAATTTACAAGGTGGGTGACTTAGCTTCTTTACGTCGGTTCCTTCGTTTTCCATTCTTAAAACTGAAGAAATTCCACTAGCTGGCCTCTCACATACCTCCTCGCTCTCCGTCTGCAGCCTGGGGAGGTTTTCTCTGTAAAGAGCCAGCAAACAAAGGTAGATGCCTCAACACACCTTAGGATCCTAGACTTTAAGCTGGCAGGGACCCATTCCGTCCAACTCCCTCACTTTGCAGATGAGGAAACTGAGGCCCAGAGAGAGTAAGTGATTTGCCCAAGGTCACCCAGGTGGTGAGTGGCAGAACCCCAGGAGTGGAAGTTAACCACCACTCCTTCCGCGGCAAGCCTGGGCTCCCCCATCCATAATTGGAGCTGCAATTAGCTTGCAGCAAGGTGTCCTGGCCCCATGAACTGCCTCTTCTGTGTAGCCTGCTCCGGCGCTCCTGGGGACTGGGGAGCCCCCGCAAGCGGGACTGGATCCCCCCCCCCCCCCTCCCCCCAGCAGGTCCTCAGTTTCTGAGACTGGCTCGGCCAGCCACAGCACTGCTAACTCCCATTCTCCCTCATCCCGAGTTTGAGAGTGTGAAGGACCCTTAGAAATCGTGTCCGGTCCAATGCCCTCCTTCTCATTCTATAGATTCATAAAGCAGGTCCCGAGAGGAGAAGGGGACGGGAGCCTCCTACATTCGAATTCCGGCTCCTGGCAGTAGCAGGCTTCCCTGCCTCCAAAGGCAGAACTTGCCCTCCCTCCCTTGCGCTGCACCGCCTTCCCCCATGTTGCTGCTGCCTGGGCTGGGCTCCTATTCCCCAGAATGAGTGCCCGGTTCTGCATCCCTGGACCCTCCCAGCCCATTCTCCCAATCCTTAGCCTACATAGCTGGGGAGTGCCAAGGAGAAGAGCAGAGAGCGGGGCTTAGGAGGGCCAAGAGAAGTCCAGAACCAGGGCTCTCCCCAGTGGCTGGTGTTTGAGGAGTATGTCAGATCATGCTGCAGGAGGAAGGGCTTCGGAACCAGAGCCAGATGCCCTGGATTCAAATCCTAACCCTGCCACTCACTACTTGGATGATTTTGAGAAAGCCCCTTGTCCTCTCTGAGCCTCAGTTTCTCCATCCATAAAATGAGGGGGCTGGCCTCTAGCACCTCGTGTCTCTCTGACCAAAGCCTCAGCCTCCCTCCCCTCTGGTCCTTCCCGCCTCCGAAGCTGAGCCCCTATTTCCACCTTGAAGGAGCCAAAGCGGGGGAACGGGGTGGAGGGACCGGGTGAGCTTCAGCACCTGCAAGCTCAGCTCCCAGGCAGCAGGCCCCCCCATAGGAGCCTCAAGGTATCTCTGGGGTTCTGCCTCCCCCTCCCCTCAAGGGCCTTGTGTTCCAACGACCAAGGTCTCTTTTCAAGGTCTCTTCCTCCCCTCCTCTTTCCCCCCTCCCATTTGTTTTCTCTGTCACTACTTTGAGAGCCCTGCTGGGGCCGTTGTCTCCAGCTAAAACCCCTACTTATGGCTCTGCCGTGATTCCCTTCTGTGGGGAATCAGTCTCCCCTTGACAAAGCCTTGGGGCCAATTGAACTCTTTTCCGAGCCATCCCTGGGAGGGGAAAACAAGGAAAAGATGAAAGGCAGCATCCTGGAATACTGTGGAGGAGAGAGGAACACCAAGGGAAGTCTGCTACTTCCTAGCTGTGTGACCTGGGCCAGTCCACGTCCGCCTCTCTGGGCCTCAGTGTCCTTACCTGTAAAATGAGGGGCTCGAAATCCTATGACATCCTGTCAGTTGTTCAGGCTACAAGGGGTCTCAGAGGCTGCCCAGTCTAACTACTTCGTGGTAGAGATGAGGAAACTGAGGCCCAAGGATGGAAAGGCATTTCTTCAAGATTTCATAGACTGAGAGCTGGAAGGGGACTTAGAAAACATTTAGTCCAGTCCCTTCCTTTTTGCCACAGGGGAAGCATGAGGTGCCCAAAGTCAGGCAGTTGGCAAGCGGAATTGGAAGCCAAATCCTCTGACCTCCATTGTATTCACTCTGCTGGGCTATGGCACCATCAAGAAGCTTGGCCTCCATGGCTTTGTCAGGGACTGAGACCAATACAGGGGGACCCTCTGGGACAGGCAGGCACTGGGCTCCCAAAGGCTTAGAGGAATGAGGCTACAGCCCCAGATCCAAACACACACACACACACACACACACACACACACACACACACACACACACAC
>NW_020944046.1:363165-410131 GCF_900497805.2 Vombatus ursinus | reverse complement strand
CACACACACACACACACACACACACACACACACACACACACACACACTCTATACACATGCCACAGACACACACACAAAACACAGGATACACACACACATACACACCCCACACCCCACGTGTCCATATTTTTATCCCAGCTCAGTCATATGAGAAAACAAGGCTCTGCCTCCCAGGGCTAGCTCAGCAGGAGAATGGGGACAGCCCGGCAGCCAGCAGGGGCCAGCAGGGGGAAGGGCTTTGCAGCCCCTCTAGAGTCTGGGCTTGTCCCAGGGGGCAGCCTCTTCAGCTTCCTCAAAGTTCTGGTTCTTGGCAGCCTTGCCAAGTACAAGAAGTACCTGGTTAGCCCAAAGGGGCAGGATAAGGGCTGTTTTGATTAATTGGCTATTCTGGTTGTACCAGGCGAGCAGTAGCACAGTCTGGTTTCCCCAACAGGTTGCTAAGCCCCCTTCCATAACGATTGTTATAATAACAGCTTGCCCCAAGCATCACCCTGAGACTATAAATTGCAGAGAAGGTACCTGGCACATAGTAGGCCCTTAATCAATGTTTATTGAATGAGTGAACACACTTTAAATACAATATTATCATCCCTGTTCTTTAGATAAGGAAACTGAGGCAAACAAGTTAAGTGATTTGCCCAGGGTCACACAGCTAGGAAGTATCTGAGGCTGGATTATGAACTCAGGTCTTCCTGACTCTAGGCCCAGGGCTTTCTCCACTCTGCCACACCAGGGAACCCTGGCTGGAAGAATCTGCTATGTTCCTCAGGTCATGTTCCTCAACTAGGCTGATGGAGCTAGAATGGTGGGGGTGGGGGGGAGGGCTAGAACTGGGTCAGAGGGATTAGGAAGGAGCAAGGGTGGGGAGGGGTGGGGCCTATATGTCCCCTGCCTCCTTCATGGTTGGCTCTGGCCAGTCACCAAGCCTCAAGGATGGAGTCAAGAGAGAGCCTCTGTGATCTGGTGTTTGTCAGTGGCCAGATCTTGGAGACCAGGGCGCAGATAAGACACTTCAGCTCCATCGGAACCAGGTGAGAGGGTTTGGAACAGGACTTGGGGTGAGGGGCTAGATGGTTTCTATTTTTATTGAGAGTTGCTACTAACATTGTATGCATCAGCAGTTATCTAAGAATACAAATCCAATAATACAGACTAGAAAATAATAATGATGCAGAGCAGTCTGGCATCTACCCTGCCTTTGTGTCTGGAGCAGGAAGATCTGACAAGGGCCAAAAATGGGTCTCAGGAACAGTCTCAATGTGAACCAATATTGAGATCAGCCAGGAGACACCAATACTGGCCACGGTCATCTGGTTACTGTGAAATCTCAAACCTAATAGAGAGGGTCTGCTCATTCCAACAGCTGCCCTTGACTCAGGTTAATTTAGCAGCATGAGCATTGCCCATTTCTATCAGCTCAGGAAGGATTTATGGCAATATTAACTAAAGCTGTCTATTAGCAAGCGTGTGTCAACATTAACCAGTTTCTGGATGTTAGCCTTGATAGGACCAGACTGTGGACAAGGATGTATATCCCTAAAGATATATTAGGACGTTGTGGGCCCCAGCCTGGAATCTGAGGATAGGTGGAAATTTCACCTGATTGCGTGCCCAGTGGGGATTAATAACCATGGACAACCTATCTTTGGGAAGCAGGCGTTGGCTCCAAGAAGCCTTATTATCACGCCAAAGCTATTTCAAAATAGTTGTCACCCTCAAGAGTTGTGAAAAAGAGCTTAGGTAACTCTGGCCGATCGTCTCTGAAGGGCACTTCTGCACTGTCTGGGCCAGCCATTGAGGAATTCCACAGTCAATGAGAGAGTGGCTATGCTTGCATGCCTGAAACATAGGACTCAACCTTCCCTACAATTTGCCCATTTCATTTTCATGCTCTCCCTCTTATTGGTGACATTGGCAGGCTGGTTCTCACCGTCTCTCCAGTTCTTTTGACGCTACTTGCCAATCTCAGTTTCTAACTAGCGCCTGCACAGTCATTCAGAAGATGCCTGGTGTGCTCATCTGTTAAATGGGGATTCATAATATCTCTGGTATGGGAGATGTATCTTCCTATGTCAATGGGAGGATTTTGTCATCACAAAGGACTAGAGCACTGTACCCCGTCATGACTCCAGACCAGCCGCGGGCCCGATGTACACTTGAGACTGCCTGAGAACATCTTGCTGGCATTTCTGGAGCGTTGAACTTTTCCAAAGCATTTTATAGACATCTCAAATGAGCTTCCAAAGAACTCTGGGAGTTAAGCCCCCCCCTCTTTTTTTAGCCTGGATCTATGATTTTCCCCACTAAGGAAAGTCCCTCTACCAGCGCACATCAACACCTTCTCTGCAACTTCATCTTAAAGAATTGTCCAGGGCACTCCAAGGTAAAGTGAGTTGTCCAAGGTCACACAGCCAGTGTGCACTGGGAGAGGAGTTAGCAGCTTTTCAGCCCATTATCTTGTACGTCCCAGCTTCCAGTGTCTTCTGGTCAATCTCAGCCCAAGTGCTAAGTGTCTGCACTCCTTTCCTCCATGCTGAAGCGAATGTTTTTCTCACTCTAGCTGGAAATCGAAATCATGCTTGCTATGGTAAAACCTTTTAAAGGCCAGAAGTACCATGAGCTGAAGCAGGCGTGCCTCCGAGAGCACCGGCTCTTTGAGGACCCCGAGTTCCTTGCTGGGAACGAGTCCCTCTTCTTCAGCCGCCGCCTGCCAGGCCCAGTGGAATGGAAGCGGCCCAAGGTAATGACTCAGATCAGCAGGTGGCTTGGGGCCTAGCACCCTGAGGCCCAGGAGGTGCCAAAGTTAGGAAAGGAATGAATTCTAGTCCTGATCTGCTCTTCCCTCCCTCTTTGCCAGGAGATAGGGTCACAATACCTCAAATGAATTCTCGCTCACTGCCCAGTCCTCAACAGGACCCCTAGTGGAGGAAAGGGGTGATCATGCAATGGAATCCTGTTAAAAATGGCTGGCAGGGAAACCCAACCCCCCTTGTGGAGATGCAAATACATAAGCACTGAGGCAGTCACCAAGATGACAGCAGAGTCTGGGTCAATTCCACCCCCGCCCTTCTGCCTTTTTCATCCAGTAATCCTTGGGGAGGCAGTGTGGTAGAGTATGCAGAGGCCCAAGCTTGGGATCTTGGCTGTGACCGTGGGCCTCACTTTCCTCCTCTATCGATTAAAGGCCAGATGACTTCTGGGGTCTCTCCTAGCTTGAAATCCGATGAAATGAAATCTAGGATTCTAGCTGATTCCAAAAGGATAGGGTACGGGCTGGTCCAAGTTCCCAGGGAGCCGCCACCAGGATATTGAAGAGCCCTCAAGTCTGTCCCATTGGAGGGTTGGCTGAGGAAGCCACTCCTGCCCTAGGGAGGGAGATGATGAGAGCCCAAGATTCCACACAATCGAGTGCGAGCAATCCCGGGCCAGAGGGCCAAAAGACATTAGAAGGACTTGGCATCTTATTGGCCGTGAAATCAATGGCAATGACAGTGGCTCACACATGGGCAGTATTTTAAGTCCCTTGCATGCAGTATCTCACCAAAACCTGGTAGAGAAGGTGCTGCCAAAGAGAAGCCATGTGATAGGCCAGAGAGGGAGGGGTGGGCAATGATATAATGATACCCTGCCCTCCCTGGAGGCAAAGCCCACTACAGGTCTTCGTTGGGGTCTTCATTGCCTACGTGACCAGCACATGAGCAGGGGCAGTGGGGAGCAGATGTGATGAGTGACAGGGCCATGGGGAGGGGACAGGGGAGAGGAGAAGAGGGCAGGGCCAGGGGCCACCCAGAGGTAAGGGCCCAGTGTCAGAGCAGGGCAGCCTCGGGGGATGCAACGTGGCCTTGCTTCCTAACAGGGCAGTGGGTCTACAGGGCTTCCTTCCCTCGCTCACCCCTCCTCCAGCCCCTACTTCCTCAGGACCCTAGGGGCTGAGAAGATATGACTAAGGGTTTTGGCTCCTACGCCGCCGTTGGCTCTGCTCAGTGTCTGGGGGGCCCAGGCAGGAGCTCTGTTAACCCAGGTCAAGGCTGAGTTAAAGCACATTGCTTAAGCCTGGGCCCAGATGTGAGAGGCACAGACCCAGGCCCAGGCTCCCCTCCTGACTGCCTGCAGCTGGGCCGAGGGATCAGTGAAGGCTGCTGCCCTCCTGCTCGTACCAGGCAGCTGGCAGCCAGGACCAATCGGAGCTCTCCCTGGGTGGGTGGGGTTTGACCGGGATTCAGGCTCCACCAAGACTTTGGGGCCTATAGCTACTCATTGAACCCTCTGCTCCGGGGTCAGAGCTTGAGTGTACGGCTGGGAGGGACTGCAGAAGCCATGGGGTCTGACCCTCTCATTTCACAGAGGAGGAGACTGAGGCAGCCCAGAGAGGGCAAGGGATTTATCCAGGTCACCCAGCTAGCTCAGAAGTACCAGAGCTGGGATTGGAATCCAGGCCTTCTGACCCTAAGACCAGGGCCCTTTTCACTCTACCTTTACTGGAAGTGCAGAGGCCAGAGCCCAGGGCCCACGGGAGGTCAGTTGATCATTTTCCAAGGCCGTCCTCAGGACTAGCCAGGGCCCATCTCTCTCCACAAAACTTGAGCCAAGCAAAACCTAATTCCCAGCCTTTCTTCCCCCACCCCTTCACCCAAGCCCCTCCCTCCATCTTGGCACTGTCACCTAGAGGCCCACTCCCTAGTTGCCTCTGCAGAGAACCCCACTATCCTATCCTGGGTCTGCCTTGAAGCTGGGCCTTCCCGAGGGGGCGGGGGGAGACCCCAAAGTCTCTGTTTCCTCCCCTTCTTTTCTTCCCCCTCCTCCAATCTTGCCAGCCTATCCTGAGCCTCCCTCCCACGTCAGTCCCTCCCTCCAGAGTAGGGCAGGCTGGAGAAAGCCCGTGAACCCTCCAACCCTCGGACCTTCTGGCCGCTATGACTGGGATTTCTTGGTCCAGCCCCGTGATCTCATTGGCATAGAGAACTCCCAGTGGCAGCTGGGGAGTGGACAAACTGTCCCCACCAATAGAGACTGGCAACTCATCAGCACCTCAGCTCGGGGTCCCGTACCTAGTGAGTGTTGGGGTGGGGGGAGGACTTGACCCCAGGCCTCCTGACTCCAAGGCTGACATTCCACCCAGTGCACCTTGCTTCCCTTTCATCAGAACAACAACAACAGGAAATAGTGAGAATGAGGTTCCTAATAATAATAACAATAATGCTTGAATGCAGCCTACGTTGAGATGTTTCATTTCTTTGTGGGAAGGCTGGAGCTTGGCTTGGCCCCCACGGCCTTGGACGCTGCTGAAGGCTGAGGCTAGGGGCCCTGGACAGGGCGAGGCTCCGTTGAAGAGGCCGACTTCGAGGCCAGGCCAGCTCAGACCAGAGGGAGAACACTCATTTCAGGGAGGAGCAGGGAAGAGAGCATTTTGGAGGCGAGGGGGGGGATACTGAGGCCTACTTTCTTTGGTTAGTTAAAGCACTTCATGGATAATTTCATGTCTCTGTGTTTGTGTCTCATTCCCCTTCCCCCTGCTCACTATGAGCCTCAAAAGGACAGGGACCCTGGCCTAGCTTAACTTTGCTTAAGCACGCAATGAGTGCTTCATAGAAATATATTTTTTAATTAATCAAATGAGTGAATAATAATAAGTTAACATTTCCATGATTTTACAAATATCATCTCATTTGATCCTCGCAACAACCCTGGGAGGTAGCTGCTATTATGATCCTCATTTTACAGATGAGGAAACTGAGGCAGACAATAGTTAAGTGACTTGTCCAGGGCCACATAGCTAGTAAGGCGAGATTTGAACTTGTCTTCCTGAATGACTGAATGAGCTGGCCTGTCACAGAATGAATTCCCACAGAGGCCTCCTGCTCTCATCTGAACCCCTTCCCTGCTGTTTCCTCTTAGAGGTCACAGGATTTATAGTGACCAGGAGTCGCTTCAGAGACCTTCACTTGAAAGAGGAGAAAACCAAGGGCCAGAGAGGGGAAGGCCTTGGCCCAGGCTCTGTTAGGGAGAGTTTGGGGCAGCTCCCTAACTCACACCCATTCTGCCCTCATTCATCTGGAAGGAAGTTGGAAGGGAGCGTGAACTGGGGACTTCTTGAAGGCATGAATGTGAGTGACACACAAAGAATTATGGAGAAGGTTAGAGAAAAGATGGCGAATCCAGGAGGGAAAATAGCAGCTCCCTGAGAGCAGGAACGGCACTGGCCTGGGCTTAGCATGCCCAGTGCCTGGCATGGTGCCGGGCACATCAAGGATTCCAAAATTAAGTGACTGTTGAGGAGGAAGGAACCCAATGGGGCAGGGAGAGCCAGGGCCGCCAGGCCTCCCATGAGTGCCAGCCCTGCACATCGGGGGGATTTTCCAAGGAACAGCTGGTTGGTAGCCACTTTCAGAGCACACCAGACCAGACTTAGGGGAAGTGTAGCGGTCCCTAGGAGGCATAATCATTCAGAGAGAGCCATCCCCATTGGAGGCTGGTACTGGTGGATACTGGCCCTGGGCCCCCCAAACACATCTCAGGATCATAGAGTTAGACCCGAATGGGGCCTCAGAGACCATCTAGTTCAACAGCTCCCCCCCCTCATTTTCCAGATGAGGACACTGAGGCCCAGAGAGAGATTAGGTGACTTGCTCCAGGTCACAGAGGTGGCAAGTAGAGATAGGATTTAAACCCAGGTCCTGTCTCTCCAACACCAGGGCTCTTTCCACTACACCACACTACCTCTCCTCCGCTACATTATCTATCTGAAATTTGCCACTACAACTTTCTCCCATTGTACCCCCAGTGCTCAGCATTGTGCCTGGCACATGGTAGGCACTTAATAAATACTTGATTACTTGCTTTTAGTGCTGTCCTCTGGGGCCAAGCAGAACTGTGTCTACAGATGACCCCAAAAGGAACCGGGGAGAGTATCCTACACAGGAAACTGAACCCATAACTTTGGCCTCAGTAGTACCACATTTTCACTAACCCAACAGGTGACCCTGGGCAAGTCCCCCCCCCACCTCTTTCTGCCTAGTTTCCTCTTCTACAAAATGAAGGGCATTGGAGTTGGTGAGCTCTCAAATCCTAAGCTCCTTCCCCTGCCGTAGCCTCAATTTCTCCATATGTGAAAGCAAGAGGCTGGACTCAAAGCCCTCTTCCCTTCCAGTTCTGAAATCCTAGCATTCTCCACTTCTCTCTCCCCTGGCTGCCTTGAGCAAGCAGCTCTGACTTCCAAGAGGAAAGGTCACATTCTCAGTCTGGGATCTCATCACTCCCACCCAAGTGGTCCTGAGGGTTTTCCATGACGGACCAAACCCACATGACTGGCAAAGCCCCAGGCTCTGGGTGTCCTCCCTCCTTTCCATCTCAGCTACTTCTTGAAAAAGTTGCCTCAGGTTTGGCCCCAGAGGCTGTTTACAGACCCTGGGCCGAGGCTACCCTCCCCATCTACTCCCTGGCTCCAGGCAGAAAAGGGATCCGGGAGAGAGGCAAGATGTCTGCGCCAGTGTGTGTGTGAGTGATTGGAGATGTGAAAGCATATGTATGTATGAATGTGCATGTGGATGAGTGAGTATGAATATATTGAGTGTGAGTGACTGTGTGGGAAAGCATTTGTGAGTGTGAAAATTTGTGTGTGCGTGTGTGTGTGTGCACGCATGTGCACGAACGTGAAGGGAGTGGGCAGGGGGCCTCAATCGTCTCATCCAGCTCTGATATTATGACTCTATAACCCAACGAGCCTATGTGAGAGTGTGTGAGACAGACAGAGACCAAAATTCAAAAGGACCAATGCCAGGGCTGAAGAACAGAGAACAGAGAGTGACTGGGCTCCATGGCCCAGGTGGAGGGGGCAGGGGAGCTTCTGGGGGAAGGTAGCCTTGACCCTGGCTGCTGGGGCTGAGACCCAGAGCTGCCCTCAGCTCCCGAGCTCCCGCCTTGGGCCCCTTCTGCTTGGCCCTTGAGGATGGTGAGGAGGTGGAAGAGATGACCTGAAAGGAAGGGGAGAAGGCGTAGGTTGTACGTATCTGAGTACCTGCCTGTGAACAAATACGTCAACAATTCCCTTTGGGAAGCATCCTTCCAAGGGCAGCTGGCCGGTGCCCCCCCCCCCGCCACCTCCGTCCCCTCTCTCGTCACTAACTCTCCATCTTCTCTCTCCCCTCGCTTCCTCAGCCAGGCCAAGCCACCCAAGGGTGGGCCTACTCCCAGAGGGCCTTTGGGGGCAAGCCTGGCCCCTGGCCGAGCTTCAGCTCCCAGCTCTCCAGAACAGAATCCCAGAATGTCAGAACTGGAAAGATCCTCAGAAGCCATCTAGCCCAGCCCCCTCATTTTACAGATCGGGAAGATGAGGCCCAGAGAGAGGATGGGACTTGCTACATCTCTTCCCCGGGCCCCTAATGCTCTTACCTGGTCCATTGACCACAGTTGCCCACAGTGGTCCCTGGAACACCTCTCCCTTTTATGCTATTGCTATAGCTAGAGAGAAGGGGAATCCACAGTACCCAGGCCCCTGGGCAAGACAGTGGCCAAGCCAGCCCAGTGGCCAATCTTGAGTGGCCCCACCTTGCTGCCTGAAAGTTTGCCCCCCCCAAAGGAAGGAGGGCTTGGCTCAGTATACTCACCAGTCTCCTTTAGTACTTCTGTAGACTGCCGCCATCCCCGGAAACCATTTGACAAACAGCCTGGCTCCAGAGCACCACAGCTGGGCCAGCACAGCTGGGAAGCTTTAGGGGCCTGCCTTCCATAACCCTGACTAACCAAGACATCGAAATATATGAGTGTGCTCTCTCTCCCCTGACCCCCAGTCTGTCTGCCTCATCTGGTAAGGTGGGCGGCCCCCAGTGAAATGACCCATCTGTGTTCTGTGGCCCTGCCGCTATGTCACCAAGGGCCACCCGCCGCCACCACCCAGGCCAGCACAATCCTCCCCAAACCCAGCCAGAAGCACAGCCAAAAAGCCCAGAAGAAGAGAAGGGAGGAAGGAGGAAAAGAGGAAGGGAGAGGCAGCAGCCCCACTCCATCCTTTGAAAACTCTAGCCACTGAGGTGCCCGCAACCCACGCCCTGCCCCCATCCACCTACCCAGCTAGGTAAGCTAGGGAAGCCAGACACACGCCTCAGGGTCCAGGGAACAGTGAGCCCTTGGGCTCTAGGCCTCAGTTTCCCCCGCTCCCCTGGTGAAATGAAAGCATTGGTGCCAAAGCCCTCTGTCATCCTGTTGCTTCCTCACTCACACACACTCATTTACTCATCTGTTCACTCACTCATTCACTTACTCCCGTACTCACCCTCACTCCCTCGCTCCCTCCCATGCTCACTACTTTGGGGAGGGGGGGGAGTCCTCACTGGCAGAGACTACACTGTAACCAAAAGGAAGCCAGCAAGGTGAGGCCTGGAAGGAGGGGAGGGAAACTAACCAGCCTCCTCTGCGAAGTCGTAACTGGGATGCCTTGGTTTTAGGACATCTGCGACAACCCACACCTGTTTGTGGGTGGAATCAGCTCCCACGACTTACACCAGGGAAAGCTGGGAAACTGCTGGTTCGTAGCAGCCTGTTCTTGTCTGGCCCTCCAGGAATGTCTCTGGAAAAAGGTAATTCATGTCCTCGGCCATGGAGCAGCGTGCACACACTGCCAAGTGCCTTCCAGCCTATGATGGGGTTTGTCCCAGTGATGGGGACCAGCTGCTCTCTTCCTCTCGCTGAGGCTGAAGCAAGTGGGCTTGCCTTGGGCTCCCGGGGCCCAGGAAGAGGCTGCGTTGGGGTTAGACTTCCACACTGTCCCAGGGAGGCTGGGGACAAGAAACCGGGAGATGAGCTTGGGCAGTGCCATGTCCTGGAGGCCGAGGGCCAGACTCAGCACATAGATATCAGTGAGTTAAGGAGGCAATGAGTGGGTGAAGGAGTGAAGAAACGAGTAAATGAATGAATGTGTGAGCGAGTGAGGGGATGAGATGGTGGGTGGCCTAGATGCAAGTGGCCCCTTGTAGCCCTGGGCCTGGCTCTGTCTTCAGGTGCCCATCAGAACTGGTGAGAATTGTGTACTCACACTGGGTACACCCCTTCTCTGTCTCTGGCTGGCAGAGTCCTTTCCTGGCACTCTGGTCAGTGGCGCCCAAGGATGCGGCCGAGGCAGCCCAGGGATGGCTGTGGTCTCCTCACGGGTACATTGGCATGGCAGAAGGAGGGGGTGTCAGCTGCTGCTGCTATTGCCCATCCTTTGTGCCCAGGTGATCCCCAAGGCAAAGGAGCAGGACTGGGACTGCCGAAGGCCTGAGAAACATGCCGGAATATTCCACTTCCGCTTCTGGAGTTTTGGTGACTGGACTGACGTGGTGATTGACGACCGGCTGCCCACCATCAATGGGGAACTGATATTCTGCCACTCTAATGTGCCCAATGAATTCTGGAGTGCCCTGCTGGAGAAGGCCTATGCAAAGTAAGCCCTTGGGGGAGGCTTCACCCTGGGTACCCTTCACCCTGGGCACCCTTCACCCTGGGCTTCATGCCCAAACACCTGCATCTGAGCCAGCTCCCCACTCCCTTCACTGTTTGCAAGGGACAGCTGAGGCTCAGTCAGGGCAAGGAGTTCCATGTCGTAGATCATCACCTCAGACACCATGGGGTTCCATCCCCTCAACATCCAAAGAATAAGGCAACATTGCTTTGACAAGAGTGAACCCTGAGCGCCTGGGCTAGATTTGAAGGGCCCAGCACCTCTTTGTCCCCCTGCCATGGGGGCATGGGTGGCCCAGCCTTGGAAGCTATACTCCAAGGACATGGGGTCTGGCCTTCCTGGCCTCCAATTCACATGTCCTGGCACATTAGGGAGTTCCATGCTTTGCTGCCACTCTCAAGAGTTCTAGACCACAAATCCTTCTGGGAAGGGAGTCCCAGGCAGGGAGCAGAATTACCAAGGCCTCCCTGTGTAAGGAGGGGCCCAGCACCCACTGCCTCCTTTCCTCTCCTTGTGTCTGCCCTCTACTTCCGACTTCTGCCCCCAGGCTAGTTGGCTGTTACGAGGCTCTCGACGGCGGGAATACCGCAGATGCCATGACGGACTTCACTGGGGCTGTGTCTGAATCCATCGACCTGAGGAAAGGCAATTATGGCAAGTTCCTCCTGGAGCAGACCAAGCTCTTTGAGGATCTGCTCAAGGCCCACGACAGAGGAGGCCTCATCAGCTGCTCCATCCTGGTACATTGTCTCACAAGCACTGAATGAGTTCATGCATGCATGAAATGAATGCGTGAGTGTGTGAATGAATGAAGTGACTGTGTGAATGAGGCAGGGCAGGGGGCAGGAGGGCACAGTCCTAGCGGCAAAGCGCCACATCCAGACATATTGCACAGCCCCTGAGTCAGGGAAGGAAAGCCAAAGAACACCATGGGGACCCGCGTGGAAGCCATTAGGGAAGAGGGAGCCAGTCCCTCAACGGGGGGCCCCCCAGGAATGCCAGGACCTGGGGGAGCCAGCTCTGAGCATTAAGGGCAGGCAGCAGGTGATCCAGGGAGCACTGCCTCAGTCTCACCCCTAGATCCACCGAGATAAGTCTGGCTACCACCTCCTTCCTTGGCACGAAGTAACCAGTGGCATAAGGCTGGCCTGAAAGCGAGCTGCTTGCTCATGCCAGGCTTCTGGATGTAGCCCAGAACGGAGCCGTGCCCAGACTGAGAGCTCCAGAATGAGACTGGGTCCAAGGTCAGCTGGCCTGCACAGGCTGGCCAGTCTAAGCCATCCTAGAAAAGCATTCTGGGCCCATCACCTCCTCTGCACGTGAGGAGGCTGCCCATAGCCCTTTGGGAAGGTTTTCCTTAGAGTGAGCCTCGCTCTGCCTGAGCCCTCCACACTCCAGGCCTTCACACAGGGCTCCCTCTAAGATCTTTACAAGAGATTCCTCCAGGCTCTGGTCAGATCAGAGGCTTCTGCCCTCCCATCCTGACCCAGCAGATCCCCTGGATAGAGAATGGAGATCAGAGTGGGAGGCATGTGAGTGCGTGTGTGTGTGTGCGCGCGTGTGTGTGCGTGCGTGTGTGTGCGTGTGCGTGTGCGTGTGTGTGTGTGTGTGTGTGTGTGTGTGTGTGTGTGTGTGTGTGTGTGTTGGAGGTACAGGGGAGGTGAGTTGGAAGGTTGGAGGCCTAACACTCTCTCTGCCCTTCTGGGTTCTCTGGATTGTAGCCTGACATGGCCAATGAGCGTCAAGGGACCACTGAGCAGGGTCTAGTGAGGGGCCATGCCTACTCAGTGACTGACATCCGCAAGCTGCGCCTTGGAGGACGACTCCTGGCTTTCTTCAAGGCGGAAAAGCTCTTCATGATCCGGATGAGGAACCCATGGGGAAAGCGAGAATGGAATGGGCCCTGGAGTGACAGGTGAGCCCTCCGCCCCGGGCCCTCCGCCCCAGGCCCTCCCTTGGCCTCAATGAGGCCGCAAAGAATCACAATCGCTCTCATTTCTCCACCATTCTCCACATTACAAAGCGCCCTCCTCATAACACTAGCAGGACGTAGGCCGTAGGCAGTGCTGGTATCACAGACAGAGTAAACTGAGGCCCAGAGAAGTGAGATGACTTGTCCATCATGGTGCCCTTATACCACCAGTGCTCTTTCTACTGTACTCTGCTTCTGCTTTGGGCATTGACCCTGGACCTCTTGGGCACGTCATGGGCAAGCAGGAGAGGCTGAGAAAGCAGGTCTCTCATTTGTCAAAGGAACAAGATGATCACAAGGATTCCCTCTACCTCTGAAAACTGATGTTCCAGGTCCAGTGTCCTCTGTTCTGTGCCCTAAGTCCCCTTCTGGCTCTGATGTTCTAGGTCCTAAGTTGGTGAGAAAAGTAGCAGGCCTTCCCGGGGCTGAGGTCCATGGAAGGAGCATGAGGTCCAAGGGGAGGTCCATCCTCTCTGCCCTGGGCTCATGGTGGTCTTGACCATGAATCTATCTAAACCCTCCGTTCTCTGTCCTTTAGCTCTGACGAGTGGCACAGAGTGAGCGAGGTGGAGAAGAAGAACATGGGACTCAGTGTGACGGATGACGGAGAGTTCTGGTGAGGATTGGGAGGCAGCAAGATGGCTCAGTGGATAGAGCTCTGGGCCTGGAATCGGGAAGACCTGAGTTCAAATGTGACCTCAGACACTGACTAGCCATGTTACCCTGGGCAAGTCACTTAACCTCTGTTTGGTGACTCTGCCTGCCTCAAGTCTCCCCCTACTCCAGTCTATCCTTCTTGCAGCCATCAAAGTGATTTTCCTAAAGCACAGGTCTAATCAGGTCACTCTCCTGCTCAGTAAACTCCTGTGGCTCTCTATTGTTGCCAGGAACAAATGCAAAACGCCCTGTTTGGCATTCAAAGCCCTTCATAACCTGGCCCCTCCTAGCTTTCTAGTCTTTTTAAACCTCCCTCTCTGACATGTACTCTTCAATCCAGCTACATGTACATGTTCCTTGCGCTCCATTTCCAGTCTCCACACCTTTGCACTGGCTGTGGCCCAGGCCTGAAAGGCTCTCCCTCCTCACCTGTGCCCTTTATTTTCCTTAGCTTCCTTCAAGTCTCAGCTCAGATCCCACCTTCTACAGAAAGCCTTCCCTAGTCTTCTCACTGCTAGTGCCTTCCCCTCTGACATGACCTTTCAGCTGTATTTTTCTCTATCTTGTGTATGTCCATTTGTTTGTATGGTGCTTTCCCCTATTGGGCTGTGAACTCCTAGAAATAGAAACTGGTTTTGCCTTTCCTAGTCTCCTCAGTGCTTAACACAGTGCCTGACACATAGTAGGTGCTTGATAAATGCTCATTGAATGGCTGCCTGACCGGAGGTAGGTGCTATTTTTATCACAACTTTAGAGCTGAAGAAACCAAGGCAAAGACGGCCAATGACTTGCCTAGGGTCACATGGCTAGGGAGTGTCTGAGGAACGATTTGAACTTGGCACTTCCTGACTCCAGGCCCAGCCTCTAGCCATTATCCTACATTTAGATATGTACAGTTTTTATTTTAAATAGTATTTTATTTTTTTCCTAGCCTACATTCATATCGAGCTTTAAAGTTGGTAAAGTGCCTTAGAGACATTCCCTCACTATGTGCCAGATGGAGTGATTTACCGATGGTCACATGGCTAGTAGGTATCTGAGGTAGGACCCGGGTCCAGGGCTTCCTGACTCTGAGTCCAGGACCCTCTACCAATTACACTCTGTGCCGCTCAGAGAAAGCATTCTGGACAAGTTGAAGAAGGAGGGGTGCCTTCATGCTGGGAGGGCTCAGCAGGTAGAGGAGGGAGGGTATTCCAGGGGTGGGGGCCAGAAGAGAGGGAAGAGAGAGATCAGGAATCAGGGAGCAGTGCTGTGTGGCTAGAATAGAAGACAGGAAGAAAAGGAGCGGGAAATGAGGCTGGAAAGGTGGGAGGGAGGCTGGAGGGAGTCAGCTTGTGGTGAGCCTTAGAGAGGAATTTCTCTCTGATCCCAAGGCTGTGGGGAGTCACCTTCTCAGCCCCAGACCTTCTGCATGGAGGATGGATCGGTGAGACCAGGGGAGACTGGGGCCAGGCTGGAGGCCAGGAAAGCAGTCGGGCCCAGGAGAGCGAGGCCAGAGTGGATCTGAGGCCGTAGGAACAGCCCAGGCCCCTGATCCTCATGCCAGACCCTAGAGCCACTAAACTGTCCTAGGCCCCTCGAGGCCTAGGACAAAGATTGTTCTTCTAGACACATCCCTGGGATCAAGTGCCTCTGGCCCAGCCCCTTGCCATTACAGAGGATGAGGCTGAGTCCCAGCATGTAGAAGGGCCTGAGGCAAAGGTCACGTAGCAAGTGAGTGGCAGAGCCAGGGTTTGGGCCTAGGGCTTTTTCTGCTACCTCCTGCTATAGCCTTAGAACGTGGGAACTGAAGGACAGCCCAGCAAAGAGGAAGGAGTATTAGGGCTTGGGTTGGAATCCTGACTCTCTCACTGACTCCCTGTGTGACAGAAGGCAAGTCCCTTCCTATCTCTAGGCCTCAGTTTCTTTCTCTGTAAAATGAGCTGGCCATACTGGGTACTTCTAATAATCCATCTTGGCTCTAGAGAATAAATAAGGAAATGCACCTCACTCCTTTTCGTAGGGAGGTGGTGGGCTGTGGGTATAGAATGCAGAAGTGAGTAGCAAGGTGAAGGTGTATATCCAGAAACAATTATGTTGTAACAAAATAAAAGGCAACAATAACATTGTTTTTTTAGGGAAAAAACAGAGAAGATTGGACTAGAGCAGGGGTGGGGAACCTTTTATTATGGTGATTTGTTCTGTGAAGTTTGGGTTCGGTCAAAGGGCCGCACCCAAGGACCTAGAGGCCACAGGTTCCAAAGGGCTGCACTTGAGGACCTAGAGGGCCATGTATGGCCTGGAGGCCACAGGTTCTGCACCCCTGGACTAGACCATCTCTAAGGTCCCTCCCAATCCTGAATTCTCTGAGACTCTGATCTTCTGCTCCGCTAAGCCCACGGCCTCAGAGACGTCCGGTATGTTCAGTGCTTTCCCATGGCTCTCCCCCTCAGGATGGCCTTTGATGACTGGTGTAACAACTTTACTGATGTGGACATCTGCCGCAACCTGAACACCTCCATCTTCAGCATCCACAAGACCTGGGAGAAGGCCACAGTGCGTGGAGCTTGGCTCCATGATGAGGACCCTCTGATCAATCGGGCTGGAGGCTGCTTCAACAACCGTGCGACCTTCTTACAGAACCCCCAGGTTGGAGTCCCTTGCCTTCCCTCCACCCCCCTCCAGCACCGTGCTCCCTTCTCAGGCTTTTAGCCATCCTTACAGGCATCATGGGCGCCCCATTCCTCTTCTGCATGGCCCCTAGTGGCCTTCCCTCCTGTGTTCTCTACTCTCAGGCCTGCTTCAGGCAGCCTGGGGTGGTCACCTGGCAAGGGCCTATTGCTATTTCACTCGTGCTGACCAAGGAGGAGTCCGAGAGAAAATAGCCAGTGGTATCCCAAGGCCCTGCAAGTCCTAAAGCGGAACATCACACTTGTAAGGCTGGGCCAGCCCCTTGGGGACCCGGACACGTTCATGCCTGAAACTCCAGTGGCAAATGCAGGCTGACTTTCTGTATTCCAGTGACCTGATGCAGTAAAGCTTCTTAAGCGGGGTGCCACTTTGCCTGGAGATATTCAAATTACTGTGGGAAAAGATCTAGGGGGTCCCAGTGGATCACAAGTTCAATATGAGCCAAAAAAACAAACGTGATCTAGAGCTATGTTCTAAGAGGCAGGATGCCCAGAAGGGGAAAGTGGCAGGCCCACGAAGCTCTGCCTTTGTCAGACTCCTTGTGAAGTGTTATGGTCAGTTTTGAGGAAGGTCACTACAGAGTTAGAGCAGATTCAGAGGAGTGTGACCAGGATGGGGAGGGGACCAGAGACCAAGCCACGGAGGGGATCATTTAAGAGAAGGCTCAGGGGGCCAGGTTAGCTCCAGTCAAGCATTTGAAGGGCTAGCCCACGGAAGAGGAATTGGGCCCAGGGGAGAGAACTAGGCGCAGCCGCAGGGGGAGAGGAGGAAAGCTAATTAACAACAGTCTTTTTATTTGTTTTTTGTTTTTTTTGTTTTTTTGTTTTTGTTTTTTAGGCAGTTGGGGTTAAGTGACTTGTTCAGGGTCACACAGCTAGTAAGTGTCAAGTGTTTGGTCTGAGGCCGGATTTGAACTCAGGTCCTCCTGACTTCAGGGGCGGTGCTCTATCCACTGCGCCACCTAGCTGCCCCTAACAACAGTCTTTAAAATGGAGTCAGGGCAGGAGCAGCCTGTTCCAAACTAGAAGCTCAGAGAATTTAGAGCTGGAAGGGCCTTTAGTCCAACCCCTTCATTTTACAAAAAAGGAAACTGAGGCCCAGGGAAAGGAAGTGGCTTTGCTCAGGTGACATAAATGGACCATGGAGGTGGGCCCCTCCCCCACTCCAGACTGTCTGCGTCCTTCGCAGCTGCACACATATATCTAGCAGGGACAGACACGGCCAAACCGTGGAAAGCTAGCCAAGGAGGTTCTGTCCAAGCTGGGATCAGCCCTTCGGACCCCTTGGAGTACAGCCTGTCCATGAAGGCCCCTTGGCCTGCCCTCTCCCCACCCCCACACATACCAAAGGGAGAAGAGAAGATGACCTGTCAAGATAGAGGCCAGGTGGCATGGGCCAGCCAGGGGCCCTTGAAATGAGGCAGCTCCCTCCAGAGCCCTGGGGTCATCAGAGCCTGAAGAAGAGATCCAAAGGGTTAACATTCGGAGGAGGGGTGAGACTCTCTCTGTTAGGCCCCAGCAGGCCTTGGCAGGAGTGATGGGGAGAAGAGGCAGCTCTGGGCCAGGCACCAGGGAGGATTTCCTAATAGGGAAAGCGGGCCCCAAGTGGGAGAGATTCCCCATCCCGGGAGGTCCTTAAGCAGAGGCTGGACAACCCCTGGGTGGGGATGGGAGAGAAGGGATTCTTGGGTGTCTCTTCAACTCTGAAATCCTGTGACTGCATCTTTGTTGATGTGTTTATCAAGCTATATATGTAGCTATGTGTATGTCTCAGGCTGCGTGTGTGTGTGTGTGTTTGTGCGTGTGTGTGTTTGTGCATGTGTGTGTACATGGGGTGGGGTGGGGACACACGTGCATGCCTGTCCTTCCTTGTAGGTCTCAGGGACAGAGCAGTAGACAGCTAGTTTCCCGATAAGCAGGGTGGATGGATGGAGGGGCAGGAGACAAGACACAAAACAGAACGTGCTGGAAGAAAGATCTACGTCAGACATACCCCCTTCCCCCCAACCTCCTGCTCAGTTTGTTTACAAACTGCCCCCGATCTTTTCCCATGTTTTTGAAATTAGCTCAAGAGACTATGGCCCACGGCTCCGGCTCCGGCTCCGGCTCCTCCATTTTCCTTGATCTTGACCCTTCTCTCCCCTCCTTCCCCCTAATGAGGTCTAAAATTTGCTCCTGCCTTGGCATTGTTTACCCACTTAACCTACTAATAACCAGCAGGCCTGTCTGCTTGTCACCTATCCAAGAGCCATCTTCACCATTATTCTGGGGAGAAACCAAGTGATTGCATTTCAAGTTGGCTGTGGACCTTGGCAGAGGTCCTGTCCCTCTCTGAACCTCAATGTTCCCCTTGGTTAAAAAAAAAGAATGGTTTGGGCTGAATGCTCTCCAAAGGAATTCCCAGCTCTGACATTTTTTGTTCTTGGAAATCTTCCTGTCTCTGGGCCTTAGTTTCCCCCTACCCCCATAAAATGTCATTGGCAACAACTGGAGAGGAGGGGCCGTGGGCGGAGCTGTTCATCTTTGGTCCTTCCCATCCATCCCTTCAGTGTCACGACTGCCCACTGGAAGCACTGTCTCCTGGGCTCTGGGAGGTATATGGACCGTGGCTGTCTTTGCCATCTTTGCCTATCCATGGCCTTTACCCACCGGACCACAGCTGGGCCACCGGGCTCTCCAGGAGCAGCATGCTAGGCTTTTCCTAAGAGAAATCGGGTCTTGACTGGTTCCATTTCCCAAGTCCATGCCTGGCCACACAGTAACCCCTTCCTGGTCCTGTGGATACTGACCGTCCCCCAATACCTTGCCATGGCATAAGGGCACCCCAGGCTCTAACAACTCCTTGCAAGCTGGAAAGGCCTTGAGTATAGGCCAAATGATGGTCTGTATGCCCGCTGGCCAAGAACCAGCCTGCCTCAGTTTTGAAAGGCTCATCACTAGAGCACCCTAAGGGGGTCACGTTTTTCAGCCACTCCAACTCTCAGAGACCTTCTGCTAAGTGTGATGAGGTAACTGATTTCCTTGGAGTCCTGTGATCTCTGCCTGTTCTCCTGGGCCTGGCAGCCTGCTGCTCACGGGGGCTACGCAGCGAGAGGGAGTGTGATAACACTCTTCCCTCAGAGTGTGCCAGGGTACAGTTGGCCTGCAGGTCTAGGAGGACGATTCCAGACAGAATCATTTCCACAGCGGTTTCCCACGTGTTGAGAGCCTGCTGGCCCAGAATGTCAGGGAGGGACTTTCAAGGCCATGTTGTCCAAATGCTGCCTATGACAGAGGAGGCGATGGAAGCCTGGGGAGGGGAAAGAGATGATTCTCACAAGTGACATTCCTCTGAAGCCCGCTTTGCTCCCAACAATCTCTGGGGGGTGAGCAGCACCAGCGGGGAGAGTAGCCCCCGGCCCGGGGACACGCAGTAAGGCAGCTAAGGAGACGGCCATCCCTGCCTTGCAAACCACTGACTAAGGTACTTCTTCTTCATCTCCCCTTAGTATGTCTTCAACATCAATAAGGAAGAGGACAAAGTCCTCATTTCCCTGCAGCAGCGTGATCGGCGCCCTTACCGCAAGGATGGGAGGGGAGAAAACTACATCATTGGCTTTGAGATCTTCCGGGTAAGGGCAGGGGAAGAGAGGGCCCCCCTGGGTCTGCTGCAGCTTCTCTCCCTGCCCCGCCCCCCCGGCCTGGGCCCAATGCTCTCTGTGCCTCCCACCAGGTGGAGTTGAATCGCGAATACCGCCTCCATCGGCTGCAGGTCCAGGAGAGGGTGGTGGGCTCCACCTACATTGACTCCCGCACGGTGTTTCTGAGAACCATCCTGAAGAAGGGCCGCTATGTCATCATCCCCACCCTGTTCCAGCCTGGTGACATCAGCGAATTCATCCTAAAGCTGTTCACTGACGTTCCCTCGGAGCTCAGGTCCTCTTCCACAGGGGCCCGAGATTTGAAGGCTAGAAACGAAGGGCCTTGAGTCCAACCCCCTTGTTCTCCAGAGGGAGAACTCAAGGCCCGTAGCACTGAAGCCACTTGCCCCCAGGTAGTAAGTAAGTGGGCAAAGCTAGGTTCCAAGACAGCGCTCTTTCCACAACCTCCCCACCATTTCCCAGAGCTCACTGTGGGAGCTACAGGAGAGAAGAGAGCACGGGGCTTAGAGCCAGGGGGCCCAGCTTGGCGGCCCAACTCTTTTACTACCTTCACAGGCCTCAGCTTCCTCCTCAGCAACAGGGTGGGATTAGATGAGTTCAGAAGTCCCTTAGAGCTGTGGCTCTATGAATTTGACCCTTGCCGAGGTCGACTAGCCAGTGAGTGGTGGGATTTTAACCTAGCTTCTCATTCCCTTGCAGGGAACTGACGCTGGACAAGCCCGAGCCCTGGTGTGGGAGCTTCCTGTGCGGCTATCCCCAGCGAGTCACCCAGCTGAGCGTTCACAGCGTGGAGGGCCTCGACAGACAGAACGGCTCCAGAAGTACGGGTCAAGATGGGGCGGCTGGCTTGGAATTGGGGCAGGAGCAGGGCTCGGGCATCAGCCCCAGGCCTGGGGCAGGCTAGGCCAGGCCTCAGCAGCAGGAAGGAGGGAAGGAGGAGTCCAGAGGAGCGAGGCAAGGAGGAGGCTGTACTGGCCTCCAAATGCCAGCTTTGCTGCTTAATGAAGGTGGCAGTTGACATTTGCTTGCAAGATACTTTCCAGACATCGTTTATCTCATTTGAGTCTCACAAAAGCCCAGTGATGTAGATGCTACAAGATTGCACCCATTTCCTAGATGAGAAAACTGAAGGTCAAAGAGGCTAAATGACTTGAGCATGGTCTCCCAGCTAGTAAGTATCAGAGGCAGGATTAAAACCCAAGTCTTCAGCATAGTGCATCTGCCTTCTTCTCATGAGCTGTGGGAACCTGGGTAAGTCAGAGCCCTGGTTCCCTCCTCTGTAAAACAAGGGGGCTGTCTCAGCAGTGTCTTCCAGCTCTACAGTCTAGGGATCGAGGGTCAGACTGGGGAGGGCATCGGAAGCCATGGCGTAGGTGGGTGGCTGGGTAGCTGCCCAGCAGTGCCCTGCCTCTGGCTGAGATCCAGCTAAGGGCAAGACCCGCTTTCAGGGGGCTGGGCTCTATGCCCAGGACTTGCCTCAGGCCCTCTGGAGTAGCTGCCAACAATTGTGGTCACCAGCGGCAGCGGCCCACGTGCTGCCCAGGGCCAGCGGCTCAGTCCCTGCCAACAAGCAGCTCCCTCTGGCCAGCCTGCTGCCAGTGGCTGGGTCAGCTTTGTTTTGGCTGGTGCCCAAGAATGGGAAGGCTTGGGGTCTAGGGAGTGCCCAATGTGTGTCTGCGAGAGGTGGGGGGGAACCTTACAGTGTCACAGTGTGAGAGCCAAAAGGGCCCTAGAAACATCCTTGTCTGACACTCTGATGTTACACTGGAGGAAACTGAGGCCCAGAGAGGAAAAGGGCCTTGGTCAAAGTCACACAACGAGTTAATGGCAAAACCCAGATGCCAACACGAACTCAAATGCAAGGCTTGTAGCCAGAACCCCCCCCCCCAGTGATGCCAGGCCCCCGAGGCAGACAAGTCACATGAACTTTGTTTCAGGTGCCAACCCCTACCTCATCATCAAGTGTGGGAGGGAAAGTGTCCGCTCCCCTGTACAGAAAGAAACCTTCGATGCTGTTTTTGACACCCAGGCTATATTCTACCGCAAGAATCTCAAGGATCCCATTGTGGTACAGGTGAGAAGGGGGTAGAGGGGGAGCCAGAGGGCAGGGGGCTGCAGACAAGGCGTCCCATCATGGCAGACCCCAAGCGTCCCATGACAGAGTCAGGCCCAAACACCAAGGCCTCACACACCTCCATCCTCACAAATTCAGGTCTGGAACAAAAAGCTTCTGTGTGACCAGTTCCTGGGACAAGTGACCCTGGTAGGTGAGCCAGGTGACTCTCGGGAGCTGAGGACCCTCCAGCTTCGGGATAAAGGTGCTCCAGACGCCCCACCTGTGACCGGGCACCTCAGCCTCAAGGTGGTATCCACCGACAACCTCATGGAGCTCTGAAAGCCTGGCCCCGGCCTCCCTCTGGCACTCTCCCTGGCCGAGCCCTCTGTTTTCTTTTTTGAGGGCCAGAGGGAGGAGGGAGGGGAGGGGGGAGGGGGGAGGGGGAGGGGGAGAGGGAACACTCCAGGCCCGGTTCGGCTGAGCTGGGTTGGAAATGATGAGCAGGTAAAAGCCCTCCTGAGCCAAGCCTGCTGATCAGTCACAAATCATTTGAAAAGCCCCAAATTGTAAGCAGCCCAATTTCCTCAGTCCATGGGCCAGGCCCACCTGGCTCTGTCCTGGTGATTAAGGCAGTAGCCAGGGCAGGGCAGGCCTCAGGGCTCCCCATAGAGTTGAGGGATGAAACCCCACACTAACCTAGCTCTCATCCTTCTGGCACTAACCAAGCTTGCTTCGAAACCGCCCTGCAAGGTAGAGAACCAGGAAGTACTATCATGACCATTCACGGAAGGAAAGAAAGGAGGCCCAGAAAAGGGTGGCCCCCATGCCAAGGCACAGTGGGCCAGAGATAGCAGGAGCTCCTCCAAGGCTTTGGGGGGCACACAGGAAGGAGGGGGATGGGAAACGATAGTAATAACTGACATTTATATAGGGCTTCCAACGCGCAGTGACAGGGCTTCTCACCAGTCATCATCGGCACCATGTTACAGATGAGGTAGGCGAGGCCTAGAAGGGTGAACAGGTCTTCCTGGCTCCCCCTCCGGTCCTCTGGTCTCTGGGCTAGCTGCCGCCTAGGAGCGGAGCTCAGATGAGCCTCGCTAAGGTGGGAACCCTTCGGGGGCCTTCAGGAGGCAGCTCTGGCAAGCAGGTAAGAGCCTGGAGTTGGGAGTCTGGAGGCCAGCTACAGCTACCTATTTGCTATGTGACATCAAGCAAGTCATTTCTTGGGAGGAAAACACTAGGCCCAGAGTCAGAGGCCCTCTGGGGAATCTCTGGCTCCCTCACATCCAACCAGTGGGAACAGGGCCCAGCTCCTTCCCCACTCAGGACCTCAGTCTCCCACCTGTGTACAATGGAGAAGGCTTTGACCCAGCATCCCTTGAGAGAGAAAACTCGAGGACAAGCAGTGATGCCCAGAACTCGCTAGGGCAGTGTATGAGGTGGGCATCACCTTACAGTGGCTCAGTCAAAGGGAGAGCTGGCACTAGGCAGGCCCAAAGCCACCATGCTGCCATGGCCACTTGGGTCACCTGGGAGGGGGGAATCACCCTATACTTGCAAAATCACTTTAATCTCTCTTTGTCTTGTAGGCCCTGGGTTGTGGGAGGGGAGGAGGGACAATGGGACCCAGTCACTGGTAGTCAGGATCTGGTATCTAGTTGTGCATTACTCAGGGTCCCCCACACATCATGTGCCCTGGGCTCTGAGGCTTTGGAGTCAGAGGGGGCCCCTCTGGCCTGTCCCTCGTCCTTCCATCCAGGCTCACCTCTTCCTCCTCAGTCCCAGGCAATGCTTCCCTGCACTATCCTGCCCTGCTTTCAATAAAAACCTATCAATTCCTTCATTCTCCTCCTTCAATGAGCATTTATTAAGCCACTTCTCGGTGGAAGAATCTGGCCCTTTATTTGGTTTTGTGCCTCTGGGAAGGGGCCAGAGGGGAAGGGACAAGCTAGTCCCTGAGCCTGGAGAGTAGAAGGGGGTGGCACAAAGTAAGCATTTAAGATATGCATCTAAGTGATAGGAATTTGAGCCTCAAAGCCAGCCAAAATGGACCTTTCTGCAGAATGCACCCTTCAAACACTTGGAGACAATTATCACGTCTGCCCCTTCCTCCCACCCCCCCCATGCCCCCAAGTTTCTCCAGGCTAAACATCCCCAGTTACTTTAACATGGACTCCAGACCCTTCCCCATCTTGGTTGCTGACCAGCTTATGAATTTCCTCCTCCAAATGTGGTCCCAAGAACTGGGCACCACCAAATATGGTCATTCCCCACCTCTGAGCAATCCACTGAGCTTCTGCAGATTTGTGACACTACCAGCTGCACAGAACTGAGCCATGCCCATTCCTGTTCCCTCCTTTGGATGCAGGACCTTAGACGGGGGCCACAGAAAGGCTTGGAGAGAGATCTAGGAAGCAGGACAATGCACTGACCAGAGAGGCAGACCGGATTCAATCTAAGCCCTTCATTTGACAGATGAGGTAACTGAGGTAACTGCAGAAGACCAGGCCCTTGCCCAGTGGCATATAGGAAGTAAGGAAGGGCCCATATTCGGCGTTCCTTCCACTGTCTCCCAAACGGCCCTCCCTGCCTTGGCCATTGGTCAAAGGGACAAACCATCCCCAGCAGGCATGGCCAAGAGACCAAGTCCACGGTGGCCTTCCACAGTGCCTGCTTGGGACACTGGCCCATTCTGGCTGAGTGGGGGCATTCAGAGTCGGCACAGTCCCCTGAGCAAGGCCTAGGCTTGCTCTGGACTCGCAGCCAGTGAGTGAATCTGCAGAGAGATAGATTTCAACCCCAAAACAAGCAGCTTCCTAACAGTTTGAGTGTTGAACAGTGGGACAGGCTGATTGGAAAGGCAGAGCGCCCCACACTGCAAAAAGCCTGTCTCGGTGATGGCGTACAAAGACAGGTGCCTCCTTCGCAGCCAGGAGTCCAGTGGGGCCTTTGAGGAGGCCTCTGCATAAAAGACCCCAAACTCAAGTGGGGCCTTAGCCTCCCCTGGATCCAGAACTAAGACTCTCTCTGGAACCGAGCTGGGCGAAGGACTGAGAAGCCTAGTCTGCTCTGCTGGGAAATGACGGGCTTGGACCAAGGGGGCCGCAAGGACCTTCCAGCTCAGCCATTCCATACAGCTCCCTTCGATTTTTTTTAACAATTTTTAAAAAGAATGTTTAATTTTTTAATGGCTGGGTAGGGATGTAACTCCCGGATTTGGCCTGAAGATGGCAATGTTGTCACGTGCCTGAGAGCCCTGTGGTCGGGGAAGGGCAACAAACAGGCTCCCAGTCTCTGGCAGCTGCCGTCCCCCCGTCGCCACAAGTTCAGCACCCTGGGGCTGTGGGCAGAGTCCCACTGGATGCACGCCCCAGCCTCGACTTCCCCCTCCCCACACCTCGGAGAAGGCCGCAGGAGTCTGGCATACAGTGGGCAGGAGAGTTCTTGCTTATTACTCTCACTGGGCTTTCAGGGCCTATCTGTGCTGGCCTCCGATGAACTAAAGCAGCCCTCTCTAGCCCCCCAACCCTCCTAATCTTGGCCCTGGCCAGCTCCCCTGTCCCTCGGGCCATCAACGAAGCAGAGACTCCAGTCCCTGGGGCTGGTCTCAATGGCCAGCCAATGTCAGCCCTCAGCCAGCCCTCTAAGCCCATCCCAGACTGGGAGAGGGCTTGAGGCACGGTGGGTGGAGCAGGAACCTGGAATCCCAACATCTGGGTTCATGTGGCCTCAGACACTTCCTCCTGAGGCCCCCCCCCCATCAATTAATTGGTTTGCCTTAGTTTCCTCATCTGTAAAGTGATAATACTAGCACCTGCCTAGTAGGGTTGTCATGAGGATTCAGATGAGATATGTGATGTGCTTTAAAGCCCTAGAGAAATATGTGCTAATTATCATAAATAGACAATTTCAATAACATAAAAATAAAAAGGGGGGGGCTATGCCATCTGTCAAGGATTCTATAGAAGAAATTCAATTCAACAAACATTCATTGAGTACTTTCTTTAGGGCACTAAAGCTCCAGGGGCAAAAGTGAACCAATCCCTGCCCTGAAGGAGGGGAGGGGAGGGTGATGCGACACATGGGGAGATGAATAATTCAGTGCCATTCTGGGATCCCTGTCCACCTCCTACCTCCCACCATCTAACTCACCCATTGGATCCTCCAGAGGACCATTACCCCACATTCAAGGTTCTCTGTGGGGCTGGACATAGCTCATAAGCCCCAACTGGTGCATTGACCTTATCTGTAGTCAGCCAGAAGTCACAATTAGCTGAAAGTCAAGGCTTTTACTGGAATTTAAAAACAGTGGCAATCAAACATCTCCCCCGCAAACCTTCAGTGTGCTTTCCCACAAATACACACAGCATCAGTGAGAAGAGTGGACACACAGCACTCACAAGTAGAGACACACAGGTAGGGAACACGTGGCAAAGGCTTGTGTGAGAAGACACAACTCACTTCTGACTCTGCAGAGATGAAGGGCCACTGATGGCCTCCACCAACTTTGGCCTCTGCTCCACAAGGTGATGCTAAATGAACCTGCTGGTTCCTGCATCACTGACTGTCACTCTGATGAAGGGTGTTCTTGTTGCCACCTCTAGCTTTGAGCCCAGTTGGCATCCTCACCTACAGCGCTGTTATCAACTTTCAGAATGGACTGGGGCCTACTCCCTGGAACCCGTAGTAGTCTCGGGCCTCCTCGGGCCAGTAGATCTGAGTTCCAGTGGCCAGACTCTCAGACTCCTGGCCTCTCTTGCAGACAGACTCAGCCCCACTGAGCAATGCCATGTGCTTCTGCCAATGGGAAGTGGGGGTGGGGAGAGAAATTGCTCCCTCCAGGCCTTGCTTCTGTGAAGAATAGAGGGACAAGACCTTCAAGAGCCAGCAGAGTCCCCCTCCCCCCACCCCTCCCCTGCCTGGGGTAGAGGAAAGGGCCCAGTATAGTGGTCACCAATTGTGAGGGCCTTCCAGTTGGAGTGGGTCACTTGCATATGAAAGGGCACAAAACCCATTGAGGATGGACCAAGACCTGGGCCTCTGGGGGGGGGGGGAACCTCCAGTTTTGAAAAGGGCCATTTTACAGCTGTCAGTGCTGAAAGGGGCCACACCCTTACATCTGGAGGTCACTTACTTGTCCCTCATAGCCCATAATTTCAAAGTGGGGGCCTTGCGGGTAGGGGACTCAGGTGACCAGGGGACAACCTCCTCAAGCCTCGATCGGCAGCTACAGGCCACCTGAGCTGAGCCGAACCCAGAGCTTCCCGGAGGAAGTGCACCCCTGGCATGGGGGACGGACAGCCTGTGCAAAGGCCTGGAGGGAGGGAATGGAAGAGTCGAGGATGACTATGAGATCTCAAACCTAGGAGCCTGGAAGGATGGTAGTGTCTCGGAACAATAATAATCGATGACTTGATAGCACCCTAAAGTTTGCCAAGCACCTGTATCATTTCATTAGTTTTACAACCCCCCTATAAAGTCAGACCTACAAATATTTTCCCCATTTTCTAGATGGAGAAACTGAGCCTCAGAGAAGGGAAACAACTTGCCCAAAGTCACACAGTCAGTGAACGTCAGCGATGGAATTTCAACCCAGGTCTGGCGCTCTAGCCACCGTTACTGTCACCTTCCAGGGTGTTGGGCACGTCAAGCTGGAGATACTGATGGCATGTCCAAGGGGAGCCGGAGCTCCACTGACATGGAAGCCGTTCCTCTAGCCACGTAAACACGCTGGAGGCCACAGTCCTGAGGCAAGGTATGGGCACCCCTTGGGCGGGCAGGGCAAGGCCAAGGCGGGGGCAAGGGGAGGAGGCAGCCTAGAAGCAACAGAGAAGACAACACGTAGCGAGCAGTCTGCGGTTCAGGTCATTTTTATTCACAAGCTTCAAACGGCAATATTTGTTACACTCAAGATACAGTCATGCACTAGCCATAGTCATCCTCCAGTGCTTCAAGCACAACGTCAAACAAGTTCACATTGGGGTCCGCCCCCTGCCCAGCCCCGCCCACCCAGCCCTCCTGGCTTCGGAAGAGGGAGAGCAGGTGGTCATGGGACAGGACAAGACAGGACAGGACAGCATAGGACAGGACACAGCCAACTCACATTTGCGGATGAAAGGAGATCCCTAGCTAGGCCCAGGTCCCTCCGGGAGCCTCCAGAGCCGGGTAGGCCAGGCGTGCCAGTCCCCGGGGCCAGGGCTGGGCAACTACTCACCTGGCTCCGTGTGGGGGCCCAAGGATAACTGAGATCTGGCCCTCTCAGCTGGGATCACATTTGACGCTCGAGCCACTAACAAGTTATAGGATTCGGGGGCTGAGCCCATCTGCCGAGCCCACGGTCAAGGGGTGGAGGCCCTGGATTAGGAATCTGGGTGACCCTGGCCAGGTCTCTTCCCCTCCCTGGGCCCTTGGTTGAAGAAGTTGAACTAGATCTTCTCTGAGGTCCCTTCCAGCTCTGCCATCCCATGATCCTCTGTTCCCCACACCCTTCCCTCCCCCCTCCCCCCAGGGGCCACTGCTCCATTCCCCGCAGACTAAGCACCTTCATTCCCAAGTCACGCCAGCCTAGAAGCCAAAGCTGAGCAGAGCCTGGGCTGGGAGGGGTCATGCGTAGAATCGGGACAAGCCTCCCCAGCCCAGGGCATGGCCTTGCTTCCTGAAGGAGAGCAGAAGCTTCCCATAGCCTGCTACTCCAAACCAGCCCCTCCCCCCCACATACCCCCACGATAAGTGAGGCCCCCTTCACCCACTGATAACTAGCTAACCAGGCCTCAGTGGGGGTAGGCCAACTATCAGCAGACCAGCCTATCGGGACTGTAACTCCTCCCCCCACCCCCCCACTCCCTCCACCCCTTGCCCCCACCCCCAGCCCCACCCCAGGAGTTTTTACCAGCCTCACCAGGCCCGTGGCTCACTAGCAAACAGAAGGTCGGATGTCAGGCGGGGATGGCTAGCGGGCCCTCACTCACTCGGAGGTTGGATTCGCCAGGTTAACCCTCCAGACCAGAAAGCATGGAGCTTCTAAGCCCTTGCCTGGCCACAAAGTAGAAGGTGGTTGGCCACACCCCAGAGCTCTGATGTTCCAGCCTCGGTGTTCACCTGGGGCAGCCTGGGATTTGCTTGGAATTGCCTGAGCTGAAGGAGCCGACCCAGCATTATTATATGCCGGCCAATATCCTAAGGTGTAGCTTTGAGACTGAACTCCAAGGCAGTAGATAGTGCCTGAGCACAGAAAAGGTACCATTCCCAATCCCCAGGCTGTAGACCCATTAAAATGGACTGCCAGAGGGTAACGTCTATGGACGCGTGCAGATGAACAAGCTTCCCAGCCACCAAAGCTGGCCCAACTGAAGATCGTAGGATCACAAGGCCAGCGTGGGAGAGGGAGTTACAACAGAAGGGGCATTCCCATAAACGAACCTCTTTTTTTGGAAAGTCTTCCCAAAGCACTGAAGGGGGCACGTCACTGATGGAGAGCGAGCAGACTCACTCATTCCTTCTGCAGTGCATGCTAGGAGATAGATGTGGGGCCTGAAGCCTGCCAGGCTCCCACTGTACCAGCCTGGGGCTTGCCAGCCCTGGCTGAGTTGACAGGTGGGAATGGCAGACTTTGCTCCTCACCATCCTGGCCCGGGGTGGCAAGGGAAGGGCCAGGGAATGCCACACAATAGGGCCAGCAGCACTCATACTTAGCGACCTCCAACTTCAAAGGGCTTCCCGCACACCTTAAAGCGGCTGGCCGAAGGACGCGAGTTCTCTCCCGACACTATCGGTAGCCGACACTACTCAGGCTAAGTCAGCTCCCTGACAGTCCCTGCGCTTCTCCTGCTCATCTCAGCCCACTCTGCAGCTCCTGCTGGCTCTCCTCACAACTCGAACCCTGCCTCCTGGGCCCAGGTAGAGAAGGTTTGCCTCCTCACCTGCCCCTGCCGGCCCAGCCATGCAGGGGACCCGGCAGCCACCTCACCTCCACATCACTGGAGCCCTAGTAAGAGTGTACAGAGAACACCCAAGGGAGTATTTGTTCCCAGTGAGGCTCTGCCAAAAAGCTGCCAAGGAAATTCTTCACTGCTGCAAAAGCCCATCTTTCAAACCCCCAAGTTCTGCCATCGTGGAAGCCCACGTCCTCAGAAGAAGGCAAACAGTGGGTGAGCCAAAGGTCAGTGGCCACGGAGAAGGCGAGCAGGCTGGGGAATGGCACGCTAGGAGCGGCAGCAGAACCACCAAGGATTCCAAAAAAGGACCAGAAAGAGAAACGGGCCAATCACATCACAAACGTCAAGGCTCCCAGATGGGCAGCCAAACACCAGCTTGGCGCCTGGCAGATGGAAGGGCCTCCGGAAGGTTGGGGACATTGCCCTAAGGGGGCTTTTCAAAAAGGCCTGGAGGGGCAGTGATCTGTGCTGGTGGGGAGACAAACCCTCCCACTGCCAAGCCTAAAATCATTTTGGTGAGTGAGCAGGGAGCACACACACACGCACACACGCACGCACACATACAAACACACGTGCACATACACGCACACACACATACACACATATTGTCTTTCTAGAAATTCTGCCTGCTGTGCTAAACCAGGAGCACTGCCAGCGCATGGCGGGCACCTCAAAGCAACACCAGCCAAACATGATGGAGTGCCAGCAAGCTCCCTCTGCCAGTGTCATTTGCCATCTGCCAATGTTTACCCACTCAGCCTTCAGTCCCATGCCTTCACTTCTGGGGAAATCAGCCCCACTTGACTATCTGGGATCCAGAGAAGAATTCTGCCTAGATGAATAAGAAATGGGACACAGAGGTGACAGGGACCTTAGCACCATGCCTAAGCATGCCACCTGAAGATGGATGACAGAGGAACTACCCACTTCACTTGGCCTCTCAGGTCACAGGCTCGTCACTCTGAGAACCCAAACCCCTTTCCCTTCTATCCTCAGGGTCCTGAACACAGAGCACACCAGTCCCAAGGGCGAATAGCCAAAGAGCCTGTGCTTGCTCAGCCTGGCGGCAGCCTCTCCCTCAATGACCAATGACGATCTCGAAGGCGCAACACGTGTGCATCGCCAAGCCACCTGCTGAACAGAGTGTTATGATGCTGTACAGGCCCAGTCTGGCCGGCTGCACTGTGGACCTCTTGTCTACACCTCCGCCAAGAGCTTCAGCGCCATCTGCTAGGCAGCCTGGTGTCGTAGAGCCCTGGACGTGGGGTCAGAAGACCCAGCTTCAAATCCCTGACTCTGCCACCAACTTGTTGTAATATCCTTGGACAAGGTATTTAACCTCTCTGGGCCTCAGTTTCCTCCTCTGTAAAATGGTGGGGGGGGCAGACTAGATGAGCTCTATGATCCCCTCCATCTCTAATGTTCTCTGCCTCCCTGACTCAATCAGAATAAAGAGCCTAATAGACAAAGAAATTGGCTTGTTACAGGCTGATCAGATTACAAAGATCCTTCTGCAAAACATGACGCTCTCCAATTCTCAGGAAACTCGGGCAACAAGAAGCTCGTCCCTATTAGAGAAGGATGGGTGTGAAGACCAAATAGTAACATAGAATCAGCTCACCAGAAAGAAATCGGAATTAGACAATCAAAGAAGAAATATTTGACTCAAGTCTTCACATACGGCCAGTAAGCGGCCAGTGAAAGAGCACAGACACACAGGGATTGACAAGGACAGACAGGCAGGGCCCACCGCCACCGCCGGCACCAGCCAGCGTGATGGCCGACCTGGGACTACGGCACAGAAGCACCAACTCACTAATTCACAGGGAAACATCAAGGTTCTTTTTGCTCAAGTCATCTCTATGATGCTCCTCAGCCCTCTCTGACCCTCCTGCTGCTGCCCCCAGGCCAAGTCAGGATCCCTCCAAGGCATCGGGAGCTGAGAGGCCCTAGAGTCACAGGAAAGAGCCAGGCAGATTCACCAGGGGATTAAGGAACTACAGAAAGAGGTGGGGAAAGGGGAAAAAGGTCTTTGCCATACAGAGGAAGGGATGTTTAAACATGTCAGATGCTAGTTCTTCAGCAGAATTTTGGCAAGAGAAACAGCTTATCAGTAATACTTCTTAAAAATATAAGTAGCTGTCCAACATCATGGAAGGATGGGTCTGAGAAAATGGATGAGTATCAGGATATCTCTATATGCACCGACATCCACTTGTCTGCTGGGACAACATTCCTAGAGACGTGGGTTGCCATTGGCCTCTGTGGTCAGCAGTTGTCAGAAAGGACCTTGGAGAACCCAGAAGAACAGCCATTTCTCTCCATGCAGTGACCTCAAAGATCACTGCTTCAGAGTCTCCAAGGAAAGGCCTCATGAGTTGTTCTTTCTGGTCAACCCAGGTCAAGGTTCTCCTCTACCCCCCGAGGATAGCACACCCATCTCTCCACTGCAACCCAACAGCATCTCATACCTCTATGGAAACAACTGACATCTATCACTGAGAAATACAAACACATATTTTCAACTGAAATCAAAATTAAGGCCTCTCATTAGCTCAAGCAGCTGCCTGGAATCTCCCCTGGCCCAGCCATCCTATCCCCTAGGGCCGAGTATACACACAGGCTACTCCAAACAAGGGATAGGACCACACACTTTCCTGGCTTTATCTGTTGCTTCTCTCCTTTGTATGTTTCCTGGGAGGTCAAAGTCCCTCAAACTTTATATTCACAAGAGAAATTAAGGAACCAGAATCCCCTCCCCAATGGGACAACTGACACCATGGGCTTAGCCAAAACTCCCCACAGACCGTGCTTTTGTTTCGGAGGATGGCTGAGTGTGTGGGCATAGGGATGGCTGGATGAAGGGTCAGTCAGAGGTGACAAGATGGATGGGTGGGTAGATGGATGTGTGGGTGGATCAATGAATAGATGAGTGAATGGGTCAATGGAAAGATAGATGGGTGAGTAGAGACATCTTGGATGGATTAGTAGAGGGATGGGTGAGCGTTCATATGAATGGAGAATAGATGGGACAGATAAATGAATAGATGAATGGATGGGTAGGATGGACAGACAAATGAGTGAATAGGAGATTGGATTGGTGGATGAATGGGTAAAAGTGCAGCACAGCCCAGCCCTATATCAGGTCCCAAAATCAGGAAGAAAGCTGAAAGAAAGGGCAAACAAAAAAAAGAATCCCACCATAATGAGCTATTACGGTGGCAGGAATACTCAAGACATAAATGCAGAAGAGGAGAGGGACTCCAAAACGTCTACAAGTAAAGGCTCAGAGAGGAAAACACAGCTTGGGCACAAACTAGAATTCCTGCAAGAGCTGAAGCAAGCGTTTAAAGCAGAGGTCTTAAAAATATATTTTTATAAATGGAATGAGAGTGCTTGAGGAAAAATTGGAAAAGAAATGAGAGCTTTGGAAAAGAGAATTGGAAAGGGAATGAATGGGTAGATGTCTGGGTGGATCATGGATGAATGGACTTCTGGATGGATGGATGGATGGATGGATGGATGGATGGATGGATGGATGAGTAGGTAGGTGAGTGAGCCAGGTGAACAAATGGATGGATAGCTGGATGTACAATTGGGTGAGTGAGTAGATACATGGTTGGATGGACAAATGGAGAGATGGATTTTTTTTTGTCTTTGTATCCCTGCTGCCTAGCACAGTGCCTTGCACACAGTAGGCATTTAATAAATGCTTGTTGGGATTGTTAATGGAAGATATACTACATGTCAGGTATTTACAGTGGAGATTCCTTTTGGGTATGGGTTGGGCTAAATGACCACTAAGGTCTACTTTGAGTCTGTGATTCTGTGAGTGGATGGAAGGGTGGACAGATGGATAAGGGATAGATGAATGCGTAGATGGGTAGGTGGAAGGATGGATTGATGGGTAAATGGATGGGTAGATGGGTAGATGAGTGGGTAAGTGGATGAATGGATAGATGGCTAGGTGACTAGGCCTTCATAATGATAGGAAGGAGTCCACAGACTAAGTAACCCTCACTTACCCCTTTACTCCCTATCCTGAATTCCCACACATTTCAACGCCCGACATGCTACAAATCTTGAGCCTTCTTCAACAGAAACCATGAGTTTTTCAAGGGCTCAGAAACCCAACTGTCCAAATCTTTTCAAGATGCCAGTGAGCTCAAAAAAGAAGCAAGTCCTTTCTCTTCTCTCCCATTCTTCCTCCTTCCTTCACTCTCTCCATCCAACCAAAATGTGTCAGCAGCTGAGTCTTTGGGGAGAGACCAGGAAAGAGTGCCACCCATGCCTCAGTGGGGTCCTCAGGTCAAATTGCTGAAGAGGAAAGATTCCCACTAAGGCATGTGCGCAGGTTCTTAGAATTCAAAGTTGCCAAATGGTGAACATGACAAACGCCTTAACCTGACACCCGTCTGGGGAGAACCCGGAGGAGGGGCAGCACTCACATCCATGTCCAGTTCTTAAAGGGACACGAAGCCAGCAGCAAAGATCCTGCCCCAGCTCACTAGGCGCGTGAGTGCTAACCAGATCTCTACTCACCAGATCGTTTTATTATTAAAAAAAAAATTCACAAATCATTGCCTTGCACAGTTATTATCAGAATAAAAATGATTCAGCCCTGTCAGGGGGGCGGGGAGAGGCTAGGTCCCTAAGTGCCACCACATATGGAGGGAGTCGAGAGGTAGCATGGAGATCTTTCGGGCGGCCCCCGGGATTGCCAATTCAGGGTTGGGCCCAGCAGGAACAGGCTTTGCCATGTGAATCTCTGCAACCTTCTCTAGGCCTCTGGGAACAGGGGAGGCCATGGGGGCAGCAGGGAGAAAGTACAACCCCAAAAGCAGGCCTTCCTCAACACGCTTACTTATCTTTCGCCTTTAAAAAATAAAATAAATGTGACAAGCTAACTTTCCCAAGGCAAATGCAGACTGAGAGTGAGACAGACCAAGCTGACCCAAGGAAGGAGGCCCTAAACTCGGGGGTGGGGTGGAAGGGGAAGGGAAGCAGGGTTCAAGGGCTGAGGTCACAGATGAGGTCTCATTCACAACACACTCATTCTGCCTCTTGGGGGACAGCCAAGCCATTATGTTCTGTCCATCCTACTGCAGGCAAACTGAATGTGGGAACGGAAGCCAGGTGGGCAGATGGGCAGGAGCCATCTGAGAGCCAAAGGGGCCCTTTCTGCCTTCTCTAATGCCAAAGCAGACCAGACACTGGGAAAAGCGACAAGCCAGGCATTTGACAAGGAAGTGCACGGGCAGCCAGCCCATGGTAGAGGGCTGCTCCTGGCTACTGGGGCAGCTGGTGGAAACAGCCAGGAGCCACTTCCCCCATAGCCCCGCTACTCAAAAGCCCCATGCAGCCCTGAGCTGGCTCCAGCTAGCAAAGGTATATGAGACGAGGGAGTAGGGGAAAAGGCTCCATTCCTAGGAAGGCAGGCTCAGCCCCCGGGCCTTATGCCCCTTACACTGGGGACATCCAAATTAGGTTTGTCTGTCTGTCTGTCTGTCTGTCTGTGCTGCAGCACAGAAAGTGAGGTCCTACAGTCTTGGGGGGTCCGGCTCTACACGCGCCAGGGCCAAGGCGGGTGAAGGCCCTCCCTCTCCTCACTAGCGGCTGCTGTTCTTAATCGCTTCTTTCGCGGCAAGGATCAGAGGAGTCAGGCTGGAGAGAGGCTTGGCTAGTTTTAAAAATGGATGCTGCAATAAAAAAAGAAAATATTGAGCATTATTGGGATGTCATTCCCTTCAACACCATAGGCCATTCTGCTAGGTCCCGTTCTGCTCCTTTTGGCTACGTTAACATTCTGCTGTGTACCATTATGGGATGCCCTGTTAATCAATGAAGAGTACTGGGTCCCCAACTGACGCAAGACCACAGGACCAGAGCCTGAGAGCTGTCTGCTCCAATCCTTTCATTTAACAGATGGGGAAACTGAGGCCCAGAGAGGAGAAGGGACTTGGCCAAGATCATGCAGGTAGTAGGAGACAGCACCATGACTTGAGCCTGGCTCCTCTGACCCCAAAGGCAGCATCTTTCCACTACCCGCCTCCCTGGGTCATCTCATGTTCTTCATTTTTCTATGCCTTCCCAGAACTGAGCACCACAGAGCTGGGACCTCAGGTGGAGGCCTGTACCAGTCATACCCAGACTTTCCCTGACTGCTGAGTTGAGTTTACCCGGGAAGAGTCTCTTTGGCCAAGAGCCACCCTCCTGACTGCCAAACCCGGTAGCCAGTTTCTTGTCTTCCTGCCTCACTGGTGCCTCAGCAGCTTGTGGCCCTGCTGAGAACTCCCTTCTCCGCTGCCTGGTTTGCCTCCTAACCCCAAGCCCGACTGTGCACAGCCATTGAGCCTTGGCTCTTCTCTCCCCACCCTCTTTCCACGTCCAAATGGACAGCTCCCAAATCTCTCTCTCCAGCTTCAGTCCCCTATCTCTGGGCTCAACATCTCCACGTGGAAAGCCCCCAGCTGCCCTGACTCAATGTGTCACAAACCTGACATCAGTTTCCCCTTGCTGCTGCTGCAAACACACACATAGGACTGACCCCCTATCCTGCACTCCTCGGTTCTGACCCTGTCACCCAGGCTAGAAGCTGTGAAGTCAACCCATGCACTCTCACCATTGAAGGCAATGGCTGGTCTGGGAGATGGTATAGACAAAGCTATCAGTTACTAGGCCCCAAACTACGTGCTGGACACATGGGCATGACTTCGGAGAGAGACTTCCCAAGCCTTTTGTGGGAGCCCAGGGATGCTGCTCTAGCAATGCCTACAGGCTTTGTCCTCTCACTCGGCCTGTTCACTAACCAACCAGAGGCTGCGGGCTCAGCGTGGCCCAGGCCATGGCCTGTTGGCACCAGAGAGCAAAGGGCTGGCTGGTGGCAAAGTCTGATAGCTTCAGGTGCTCACGGAATCCCAGCAGGGAGATGCTGAAAAAACTCTGGCCCCCAGCACTGGTACTGAAGTTATGATAGCTGAACACAGGAGTCTCACTACACTCCCCAAAGCCGAGGAATTAAAGACACAGGGTCTCAAAACCTCTGAGACAAAGACTTCGCCCCTTGCCACTGCAAGGCTTCACTGCCACAGGTGAACTCAGACATCAGGGTGCTTTCTCCGAGTCCACAGGGATGCCCTGTGTGAGTCACCTCGGGAAGATTAAAAACAATAGGGAGCCAAGACGACGGAAGATGTGACTGGGGGGCAGGAGGCCTGGGCTGGCTCTAGTGCCACATTCAAGGTCCTCCTCTTCTGAAGAGGGGACAGTGTGGTACCTGGGGGGAAAAGTACCCGCTCTCAAGCCAGAGGGCCTGGAGCAAAAGCCTTCCTTTTTACACATGTGACCTTGGGCCAGTCAGGGCACTAAAGATATTGCTAAGGCTAACGTGGTGCTCCTAGGACCCTTTGATACTTTCTGGACTTCAATTTGCCCATCTCAGAAATGGGAGGCAGAGAGGTGGACTTGGAACGTCTCTAACGTGCGTTCCGGCTCTCACATCCTTCGGCTCTAGTCACAAACCAAGCTGAGAAAACCCACACCGAATCTGAGGCTACTGAGCCCCTACAAAATGGGATGAGGGCATTTAGAACTGGCCACATCGCACAAGGCATTGAAGCTGTTAGAGAAAAAGCAGGCTGACTCCCTCCCTTTCCAGGGCAGGAAACTGAGACCTGCCCGGTGAGGGCAAGTGACATGTCCAAGGGCTCATGGGCAGGAAGAGGCCAAATAAGGACAGAGAGGCAGGTCCTTGGGTCTTTGCTGCCATGTTGGCTCCACGAAGAGCCAAAAGCTTTTTCTAGAAGAAAGGCCCCACTCTGCAAATAAAACCTCCCCTGAGCAATCCTTCAAGCTACAAGCATCTGCCGAGAGCATACCCAGGGACCCAAGCAAGCAAGAGGGCAGGCGAGGGGCCCTGCCATCTTTCTCATTGTCCTTCTCCGTGGTTTACCTGCAAAAGCTCCTTGGCAGACCCTCGCCGGTCCACATCCATCTCCAGGCAGCGGTTTAAGAAATCTCGGAACACAGGGGAAAGTCTCTCAGGATTCTGGAGCTCCGGGGTGCCATTAGTTGCTATGAGGTACAAGGCCTGGGCAGAGACAGGAGACAATTAGGCAGGAGAGCCTCTCCTCCCTGAGCTCAAGGGGCGCTCACACCCAACTCCATGAGGACTCCAAGGGAAGGCTCTTTCTCCTCATTTTACACAGGAGAAGACCCAATATGATTAGCCCAAGGGCCCACAGCTGGCAAAGGGCACCGGAGGCGGGCTCTAGTGCTGGCTGGCTCAGCAAGTACCCACCATGGCGGGTGCTGGCAACACAAACAAGAAGGCCTTTCTACTTCACCTGGCAGAACCCTAGGATCAAGACTCTGGAAGGGACCTCAGAAGGCAGCTAAGCCAAGCCCCTCCTTCTACAGAGGACAAAACTAAGGCTCAGGGAAGCACTATGTCGAAGGTCACGCGGTCCACAGCAGGGCCAGAATCCAAGCCAAAGCACAGCCGTTAGAAGGACCGAGGGGAGCGTGCAGGACAGGCCACAGGTGAGACCACTTCCCTCTGCACTTCCCCACCCCCCCCCACCTTCTCTCTAATTGTACCCCCCATCTGAAGCCTGCTAGAGCATGCTGCTATGTCCTGGGAGGGCTGGCTTCCCCTTCCAGGCCTGCCTGGCCAGATCTAGGTGAGACCCAGTTAATTCCCAGGAATGGGCCTGGCCTGGCCCTCTCCTCTTTAACAGTTGGCAGTGGGGCACTGAGCCCCAGTGACTAGCCCATTCCTGGGGCCCATTGCTGCATAGGACCCCTCCTACCTGTCCCTGCTTCAGTCCCCACGTTGGAGGTGGGAGGTGTTGGAGGCAGCCAACATACATCAAAGGGAACTGTCTGTCCACAGTACACAGACAGGGCCTCTGACTCAGGAGGAAGCCATGGGAACAGGGCCTCGAGGGAGCCTCTCTGAGCTGCTTCCCTGTGGGCACAGGAGCTTACAAACACCGAGGCAAAGTCCCAGACAGGGAGCCTGAATCTCTGGGCAGAGGTCAAGCCCAGAGCAGGAGGCTGTGACCCCTCAGGCCCAGAGAGGGCTTTCTCTCGGCTCCTGGCCCAGCCTGGCTAAGGCCAGTGCCTGCAAAATGTTCGTGGGGCTGAGGCTCCACTGCCGTAAGCCTTCCCTGCTACAGCCTCTCCAAGCTCTAGCTGCTCTGGCTGCAAAAGCTCCCCCTCCCCCAGGAGTTGGCCAGCCCCTTGGACACGAGAGCCACCTGCCGCCACTGGGCCCAGACTCCAGACTGGCGGAGCCGCCCAGGCCCTTAGAGGCCATCTCATCCGGTCCACTCAGCTTAGCAGAGGAGGACACTGAGGCCAAGAGAAGGCAAAGAACTGGGCCATGGTTCCACAGGCAGTTGGTGGGAGGCCTGGAAAAGTAGATTTACTAGCTCTGAGGTACCTTCTGGACCTGAAATGCATGGAGTCAAGGAATGACCCCTCACCAATGTCAAGTGCGTCGCCAGGCAAGCCCGGGCTGGCCAGCATTGAGTGCCTGCAAGCCCAGGCTGAGGAGATGCCACTCACTGCTCAGGAAAAGCTGGAGGGAGCCCTTGCATACTAACTGTTCGGGGAGAACCAGCCTGAGGCAACTTTGGCCCCAACCAAGTCTTGAGCCGTGAGCAGGATGGCAGAACAGGGGAATCCTTATCCCACTTACCCGGAGTGGATTTTCATTCAGGTATGGGGGCTCGCCCTCCACCATTTCTATGGCCATGATCCCAAGGGACCAGATATCTACTTTAGGGCCATAGGCCTTCCTTGTCACCACTTCAGGGGCCATCCAGTAGGGGGTCCCCACCATGGTACTCCTTTTGCTTTGTTCAGGGGTGATCTGGGCACAGAACCCAAAGTCGGCTGCAGAGAGAAGGACAGTGTTAGATCCAGGCCTGGCCGTGAAATGTGTCCCTCGCCCCCCTACCCCCCCCCAAAGGAACACTTCCAGAGCATGATGGGACTGCCTCAGCAGGCAGCGCACAGGAAAAGCAGCTCACCCTGGGCTTGGGTGGAGGCTGTTCTTAATGATCCTCTACCCAAGAGAAGCCCTGTGGCCCAGCAGTTAAAAAGCCAATAAGAGGTGGGGGTTCAAATCCCACCTCTGACACACACTGACTGGGTGACTCTGGGCAAATGACTTGATGTCTCTTAGTGCTCCAGAGTAAGTGCCCACCTGCATTGGTAGAGGGACTTCCCTCACCTGGGAGTGCCCTCTACCAGAAAAATCACAGGCCCAGTCCCTGTCACTCTCACTCTCCAAACTGGATCCTTGAGCAGACAAAGCCAGGGGAGGCAAGTTTGCACCAAAAGGGGAGTCCCTTGGCTGTCAGTGACTGGGAAGGAGCAGTGAGCTGGCAGCCTCTGGCCTGCCATGTCCCTTTTCTTGGGATCCTCATGGAGTCTGGATGGTCCCAAGCCTGGTAGTGGCTTCTGCCAAGACAGGGCAAGTGCCCAGTGTCTTCTGAGCAGGTCCTGGAGTAGCCTGCTGAGAGCCAGAGGAATGAACTCAATACCAACAATCCTCAAGAGGCTAGGCCACAAAGCACATCCGTGGCCGTGCCACCCTTCCTTGGGAGGGGAAGGTTCCTCATCCGAGAGTTTCCTCTACCTCACTGGGAGGTGGAAGTACAATCATCCCCATTTACAGATGAGGAAACTGAGGCCAGGAAAAGAGAAGGCTAAGGGATCCTAGATCCACAGCTCCCCTTCTCCTCTGCTCCTCACACAAGTCGGCCTCCTCTGGGGATTCAGGATCCTCTCCGAAAAGGCAAGATCCCAGGTTCTGTGCCACTCAGGGCCACCTCTGAGGTCACCTGGCCAAAGGGAACTCAGGATGACCCCCAACTTTCTTGAAGTAGAGCCCTGCACAAGGGGAGCTGCCCAAGGGGTCTCCTTGGCCCTGGAGTGCCCAAGCTCAAATAAGAGTGGCGGGGAAATTCCATGATTCCAAGCCAGTTTTGAGGATGAAAATTTGTCCCAGTAAGTACCGTAGACTCAATCACGGCTCAGCCAAGACTGAAAGGATTTGGTCACCCTATTTGTTAAGCTACTCTGCGGGCATGAACTAGGTGGGATAGCCTGGGAAGCCAGACTCCTGCTACGGAACCATATAGAGCTACGGAAGCTGGCCAGCCCTACGCTTAGCAGTCTGCACCACAAGCTTCCATTCTGTTCCATTTTTGTCTCTGTATCTGCACACCTGGCACACCGGAGGTGCCTCCTGAATGGAAGTGAATGGAACCAGCTGGCTTAGAGTGGGGTGCGTGGAAATGGAATGCCTCGATGCCCTCGCCAAGGCCCCAGATCTGCCAGCTTCTCCGCTCTGGCCCCTCCCGCTTTCCAGCGGCTTCTCGACAACGGCAGGAGCTCCCCGACAGCCCACCCACACCCCCTGGGCACCTACTCAGCTTGACTGAGCCATCCATCCCGAGAAGAATGTTGTCACTCTTAATGTCTCTGTGGATGACTTGGTTTGAATGCAAGAAATCCAAAGCCTGGAGACACTGAAGCAAAAACACTGTTAGTTAAAGGGTGCCCAACACAATCCCCGCCGGGGACGCCCCTGGGACCCAAAAAGCCCTGCAGGAGGCCTCCAACCCCGACCCTGGGGAGAGGTGGGGGTTGGGCCTGGAAACGATGGGAAGGATACCCTGGAGGAGACTGCCCGTTCTGGCGGCCGCGGTCGGTCCGTCAGCCTACGAGTCCCTCGAAGGACTCTCCTATCCTGGGGGCATGTCTTAACCTCTCACCTCTCTGCAGACAGCTGCTATCTGGCCTTCATCCATACAAGTCTCCGTGACGACATCAGTGAGAGAACCCCCAGCCAGGTACTCCATCACTACCCACAGCTCATCGCCCACCAAGTAGCTGTGAGGAGCAAAGGAAGGGACGGGGCTAAGGGAGGGCCCCACCACAAATCCAGCACAACTGGATTAAGACTCCAAGGACGTGGATTGAAATCGAGAATCTGCTATTTAGTATCTGTGGGACCTCAGGCAAGACACTTCATTTCTCTGGCCTGAGTTTCCTCATCTGTAAAAGGGACCAAAGGACCTCGAAGGTCCTTTTCCACTTTGACAATCCATGTTTTATACTCTAGAATGATGCTAAGGACAAGCTGGAAACCAAGGTGGCCCCAAGGCCCAATGGGTGCCCTCTGGAAAAGACATGAGAGAGAGGAGAAAATGGGAAGATGGGAAGGCCAGTGTTCAGGGCAGCGGAAGGGCAATGAGCCTCTGGGAACAGGCAGTGAACCCTGGCAGTGGAGACTGCCCACCTGGATAATTCCAGCTTAATCTGAATTCTTCACAGGCCAGATTACAAAGAATCATGCCCCTCAGAGCTGGAAGGAAGACTCCTCTGAGACCATCTAGAGAGTAGCATGGGGCCTAGTGGAAGTATTGGGTCTACAGTCCAAAGATCTGGTTTCAAACCAATGTGACTGAATGGGCAGGGGCAGACCCCTTCCCTGCCGTTACCAAAATCCGGGAGGCCGAGGCAGGCGCTCGCCTCTCTTCTCTCACAGGGCCCGGAGGCAGCCAGGTTTCTTTAAACTAGCAGACTGACTGCATCATCATGAGGGAGAGTTCGAGACACAGGCAGGGCCTGGATATAAGTGCACAGCTATGGCTGAGTCTGGGTTTCCAGGTGTGTTTGTCCCCAGGGTGAGTGAGGTACGTGTCCCGGGCCCTGCTGGGGCACAAGGGCCCAGACTGCCTCAGAATATTCTGAGCCTTTCTCTCTTCTCTTGGTGTCCCAGGAGTCTCAGAAGCTCAGGGCCTCCATTTCCTCTGTGTCATAGGAAAGGTTTGGCCTCATTGGTGTCTGCGGTCCTCCCCACTCTAAGCTGGCGCCTGCATGATGAACCTAATCCAAGACCCCGTCAGCTTACAAAGAAGGTAACTGAAGCCCAGGAGGAAGAAGGAACTGTTCCAAGGGCCCATGGCCAATGACGGGCGGAGCCAAGACCGGACCCAGCTTGACACAGACAGGCCCGACTCTGTTTCCCTCCAGATTCTCCCAAATGCTCTTCTCAGGGAAGGCTGAGCTAACTAGTGGGCATCAGGCTCATGAGTCATGGGCAGCATGTGGTGCACCTGGCTGCTAGAGGTCAGCTGCCCCACAACCATTATCTTGAAGTGGTTCCCAGCCAGGAACTTACCTGGCTCACAAAAGCAAAGCCCACTTTGGCCCTCTCCTGTCATGGTCCACGCTACCATTAGCCTGGTAGGAACAGGGGCCAAGCCTCAACCTAACCTATGGATCATGTGCTTGCCTGGGACATGGAGCCTTCCCCTGGACTAGTTTCCCTCCCCCTGTGCCCTTCTCTGGGGCTACCCATCTCCCAGGCCTAGAACTCACGACCAACTCAGAGAGAGTCCGTGACCACAAAGCCAGGTGTGCAGAGAAGCACCCCGGTGTCTAAGCAATCTCATTATTCTGAGAAAACTCCCCTAAGGGTCTGGGTTTGGGGCCAAGACCTCACTCTCCACACGTGGGGCAGGCAGCTGGCTGTCCACCGAATTGGAGAAGGCCAAAATGGGAGCCTCCATAGCACGGGGGCTGGAGGGCCGAGCTCGCAGTCACCACGAGCTGGGTTCAAAGCCTGCCCCCAGTAGTTACTACTAGCTGTGATGCCCTGCGGCAAGTAACATCACCTATTGGAGCTTCAATGTTTCTCACCGTATAATAAGGCCAACAGCACCCACAGCCCTTGCTGGGAAGGGTGTTGGGAGGCTTGCTGGAGGCTCTGTAGAAAGGGTGCCTATGGTTAGGCCAGTCACCAGGCCCACCGGCACACCACCACTGCCCCCAGCAGAGAGGTGCTTACCTGTCTAAATAATTCACAATGTTGGGGTTCTTATTTTCCCTCATGACCAGAATCTCGTTAATAATTAATTCCTTCTTGGGCTGCTGTTGCAGGTTCATCTGCTTTATGGCCACCTGAGAGGACATTGGAGACCCAAGCATGAATGTGATCCAGGAGGGCCCCCCTCCCCACCAGCCTCCAAAACAATCCCAACATCTCTGGAGAGAGGGCTGTCACAGGGGCCTGAGGCCAGGTGGGCCTGGGCTCCCTGCAGACTGGTTAGAAGGTAGCACTTACCTCTTGTCCTGTGGCGATATCCAATGCAGTATAGACAGTACCTGATGCCCTGGGGGGTGGGGAGAATGAAGAAAAGAGTTCAGTGACGGGGCCCAATTGTTTGCCTTTCTGCCCCTTGGAAGGAAAAGGAGGGATTGACAGTGCTCGGTGCAAAGCCCTACTCCAAAGTCCTCCTTTCTCCTCTGGGACCGTGGCTCCTCCAACCTTGTTACCTCCACCCTTCATTCCCCCCCCCCCCCCCCCGGAGGAAGTTCTCACACCAGGCTCCTCATCTTATCTAAGCTTTCTCTCATCTGCTGCGTACAGTATTCAATCAGAACTTACTCTCTTTGCCTCTAAACCCATCTGGCCTCCTAACATCCCTCTGGCTGGCAAGATGGGCATCACTGGACTGCATTCGCTTTTCTGGGTGGCCACTTTCCCCTCTGCAATCTCTCCAACGCAGGGTTGGCCTTACTGCTTTGTCAGTTATCTCCATTTCCGAACATGTTAACAGGGTGTGTGCCAGCCCCCCTGCTCAAGAGGGTGCTCTCTCCACACTGCCAGGGCTCAGGAGGCCTGACCATTGGGGGGCCCCAGTAACAGTGACAGCTGGCATTCACAAAGCACTCACTTTCTCTTCTCTCATGGGTGCCTCCCAGCAGCCCCAGACACCGCTGTCATTTGGGTTCACACCCTTGGGGTGCACATTCTTCCTTCTCCCTCACTCCCCCACATCTAATCAGTTGCCGGCTCACAAGACCAGCGATCCTGGGCTGGAAGGGACCTCGGAAAGTGCCATTTTCTAAGGGAGGGAACTGAGGCCCAGGACGGCCAACCAAGGTCACACATGGGATGCCTCAGGTTTCAGGCTCTGATTCTAGCACCTGGGAGTCTCCCTCTAGGTTATCTCATCCGTCCATCCTCTTCTCTCTGCTCACAGTCACCTCAGCACCTCTCCCTAGACTACTCCAAGGGCTTCTCTCCCCTCTATTCTGTCCTCCTCGCAGCTGCCAAAGCCCAAGTCTGACTGAAATGTTCCTCTCCTCAAGAAGTTTCAGGGGCTCCCTACTGCAAAGTCCTCTGGCTGGCTCCGACCACGCTTTCCGGGCTGATCCCACATTGCTACCCCCGACGTTTTCAATTCTCCAGTCAACCCAGCAAGTCATCTGCACTTCCCAGACCCAATATTCCATCTCCTGCCTGCACACCTTTTCCCAGACCTGGAATGTTGTCTCTCCGAGCACCTTGGAACCCCCAGCTTCCTTGAAGGCCCAGATCAGGACCCACTTCCTTTATCTCTCCCATGGTTGGAGCTACCCTGCTCGGAATTCATGCTGGACTTACTTTGTAGACATCTTGGAGTGATATATGTGTATATGCCCTGTGTATATGGTGTTATTCCCAGAGAGAGTGTAATTTCTTTGAAGGTAGAGATGATTTTGTTTGTTTTTTGTCTTTCTGTGCCCAGTGCCTGGGATAGAGCTTGGCACATAGTAGGTACTTAATGAATGCTTGTTGGATTGAACTGAATTGACTGCCGGCTGAGTCAGCCCATTCTCAGGGCAATACCACTGACTTTCCATACCCTCACTCTGTCTGCTTGGGAGGAGGGAGGGACACAGACAGGAATTACATGGCAAGGGGAGGGGAGCTGATGTGAGGAGTACTGATGCCTTTCACCTGAGGAAAGGAGGGTACATCTATACTAGACCCTGAAGCATGGCTAGCTTCAGCGGTGGAGAGTTCACTCCCCACCCAGGGGCCCCAGGAGGCAGCAGAGGGCAAGCCAAGAAGAGTGGCTGGCCACTAGCACAAAGTGGTTGGGGCCTGGTCAGTTGTTGGCCACAGGGAGGGGGGCCGGCCACCAGTGTGGCCAGTCTGAAAGCAGCTCAGGATTTAGGGTGGAAGGGACCTTGGAGGTCAGGAAGTCAAGCTACTGAGCAATGGGTCCATGGTGGTGAAGGGACCTGCCCAGGGTCTCCCGGCTAGTAAGTGCCAAGCCTGGGGGGTATCCACCCAGCCCAGGCGCTACTGGCTCTAGAGGTTCTCAGCATATGCTCTGATGTCTGGGACTCAGACAACCACCAGATCCCAACCCTGCAGGGATGCTGAGACCAATCCCCTGCTTTGCCCCCAAACTGTCTCCTAAGTAAGTTCTGTGTGCACATACCCTATGCCCTCCTGCCTCCAAGTTTTGGCCCACACCACTGCTCAGGACTAAAATGTCTACCCTCCTGTCCTTTACCTGCTGACTTCTCATCCATCTTTTAAACCCCTACTCCAATGCCACAACTCCTCCAGGAAGCCCTCTCTGCTTATTCCCCCTCTCCCACCACCAGTCCACCATAAAGATCATCCTTTCCTCTCCAGCACCCTCCTTAGGTAAGAAATACCACAGTGTTACCATTACCGGGCCTGCTGCTGCCAGAGGCCCCTACTAGACTGGGGGCTGCTGGGAGCAGCCTTACCAAAGTGGGCCCCAAGTAGGGCTGCTGCTTAGCCAGCCCCCCATACACACATACGCACTCCCTACAGTAATTGCAGGAACTCACTCACCCTTGGCCAATTTTTTCAAATCTCGTGTACTTCTTCTTGGGATCCCCAATGCTCACGATGCTTCCTAGGAGGGAGAAAAAGGACGAAGACCACAGGCTGGTCAACAGCACAGGGGAATGAGGCCCCAAAACCCCTAAGGGGTCACTGCCCGGCTCAGGGAACCACCCAGGGGAATGAATGCCTTGCTCAGGGCCTCAGGCTGCTCCTCTGGGAAATGGGAGCAATCGCAACCTGAGAAAAACAGCTGCTCTACGTTGAGTCCCCTTGGAGAGTGGGAGGCAGGAGGCTGGGGCTCTGGGCTCGGCTCAGGATGGCCTCGTTTAGACCCTGTCACTCTCGAGTTCCATTAATCTGCTTAGCCCCAAGGGGAAGCACCAGGAGCAGTGGGGTTAAAGACTTAGGCTCCATAGAAGGAAAAACTTCTCAGCTGAAGCTGTCCCAAAATGGAATGGGCTGCCTAGAAGGGTAGTGAGTTCCCCGTCCCTGAAGTCTGCAAGCAGAGGCTGAATGAGCATTTGTCAGGGATGTCACAGAGAGGATTCCTACTTGGACTATGGGTTGGAATAGAGGAGGGCTAGTGGAAAGAGCAGGTAATTTGGAGTCAGCAGAATCGTGTTTCCATCCCAGCTCTACTATTTACTAGCTGTGTGACCTTGGGCAAGAGTGTGGGGTAGCTGGATAAGGAGTCGAAGGACCTGGGTTCAAATCCTGGCTCTGCTGCTTGCTACCTGTATGATCATGGACAAGTCACTCTACCTCTCTGAGACTCAGTTTCCTCATCTGTAAAATAAGAGGGTTAGAATAAATCAGGGGTCAGCAAACTATTTCCCATGGGCCAAATCTGGCCAGTGCCTGTTTTTGTACATTACCAGCTAAGAATGTTTTTTACATTTTTAAATAAAGTTTTATTGTATTTAA
>NW_020944046.1:298748-363065 GCF_900497805.2 Vombatus ursinus | reverse complement strand
CAGGTGAGGGGTCAGATTAGTTTGCCGAACCCTGAACTACATGATCTCTGAGGTCCCCTCCAGCTCTAAATCTGCGGCACTATGACCTCTCTAGGCCTCAGTTTCGTCATCTGTAACATAACAGGGAAGCTGATTCCGTCTCTAAATCCCATGACTCTATGGCCCAGCTCTGGGAGCCTGGGATGCTACAAAGAGGAGGAGGTTGGCCCATTGAGGGTGTTACGAGCTGAGTGACAAACATCAGTTCTTCCCCACCCCCTCCAGCCAGAGAGCCGGGGGGAGGGGGGCCCGAGCACTCACTCAGCTTTTCCAGGATCTCCTCATCGGTCATCTTGGACTTCTTTCTCTGCCGGTCGGCGTTGCGATACAGAGTGTTGGAGGGGGAGTTCTCTGCCGTGGGGGCAGACGCCTCCTTGGGGGGAGCCACTGGCAGGGCGGCGTCCATCACAGAGCGCGTGTAGATCTGAAAGACACGCAGAACCGCCATGAAGAGACGTTTCCTGGGAAAGCAGCTACTGGGCAAAGGAGTGTGGTAGACTTCACACGCTTGGTCTCAAGTGGTCTGGCTCTGGAAAAACGTGCTGACAACCAAGGTGGTCTGAGGTCCCTCCTCCCAACTGGTGATCTAGGGGCTCGTCAGCCTTTCCCTCATCTCTCATCAGAAAGGTGGTGGACTATGGGCGTAGAACAAGGCATGACCTTATTGGATTGACTCATTTTGCTAAACTGTACTTGGCAAGGTTTGGAGGGGAGGGAGCGCAATGTCCATCAGGAAGTGATAACTATGGAGGCAGCTAGGTGGGGCAGTAGATAGAGCACCAGCCCTGGAGTCAGGAAGACCTGAGTTCAAATCTGGCCTCAGACACTTGATACTTACTAGCTGTGTGACCCTGGGCAAGTCACTTAATCCTAACTGCATTGCCAAAAAAAAAAAAAAAAACAACAACAACAAAAAAAAGAAAAACACTAAGAAAACTTTTTTTCTTTTAAAAAGAAAGATATGCTGGGTCAATAGCGCCCCCCTCAACCCCTTTCCCCCAGGCCCTTATTCTTACCTCTCTAGGAAATCCCCAAGTTCCAGTCTCTCTGCCTCTCTCAAGCCTCCCTGATCTGACATGGTCTGGCCTGGAATTCCAGCCCTTACAGAATCCTTCCCAGGCTGCTCCAGCCCATGCTGACCCCTTCCCTTCTCTGAACACCAACAGAATCTGAGTTTGAACACCTGCTAGCTGTGTGACCTTGTCAAAGGCACTTAACATCACTTGGCCAACATTTCTTCATGTATTAACAAGGCATTTACATGGCATCTCTGATTTGTGGCCTCAGAGGAGGAAGTTAAGAGAGGATAACCACCAAAGTGACCAACAGCCCACATCTGAGTGTGGCAATGACCCTGAGCTCTCACTCTCTTCCAGAAAGCCCGTGAGGACAGGCCCAGCAAGGCCCAGGCTAACCAAGGACAAAGAGGCTCCCCTCCCCCACCCCCCAAGAGCTGGGGCTCTGCATTGGTCGGGGGAGGAACCAGAACGGTCCGGAAGAGCACTTGGTGCCACTGACCTCTAGTCCAGCTTCCTGTGGAGTGAGGGTACAAGACCCTTGAGGACATGCCACAGCACGTTACTTACCAGCCCTCTCCCAGTGAGTACCTCCCACAGGCCCGGGCACACAGACGGTGCCCAATCAGGGCTTTGGACAGCTCAGGGCAACTTACAGATTTTGTGTGCTCGGGGCGCGGCGCAATTACTGGTGGGGGCTCATTCTCCTCCTCTTCCTCCTCTTCCTCATCTTCATCTTCTTCTTCAGACACCGGGGGAGCCAAGGGAGGTTCTGAAGCTGTTTTGGTACTCTACCAATGCAAACGTTATCTAAGTACTCAGTATGAAATCATTCCCTATCTTTCTTCTTCTAATAGGGGCAATTACACATTTCAACAGACATGCTGGCCCATAGGCAGGAATTTTTGCAAAGAGATTGACATGTCATTTTAACATTGGATTCAAAATATAGAATTAAAAAACATCTGAGCCAGAAGGGGCCTTAGAGACCCCCAAGTCCACCCCCTTCCCAATGGATGAATCCCATTCCCCAATATGAGACACGGTCTAGAGCAAGATTCGAAGAACTACAAATACCTAGGTACAATGAGGTACACCTGGTCTTTCACAGTTCATAGAATGAGAGATTGTCAGAACTGGCAGGGACCTCATGTTACAGAGATTTGTCCAAGTCAGTGCCAGGTCTCCTAACTCCTACTTCAGGGTTTGTTCCACTGCAACATGTGCCCAAAGTACAGAGAGAGGCTAAATACAGAGCTGAGAAACAACAGAGCATTGAGACAATTAAGTAAACCAAACACGTTAAGTTAAAAGGGAATTTTTTTCCCCTGAAGGAACCAACACAATTAATTGTCTTTGCGTTTAAAGACAGCAAAGCTATTTGATACGGGAGGCAGCACCAGGAAGGAGAAAAGAGTCCTGGCCTGGAAGCCAGAAGACTTGGGTTTTAATCTCATGTCTGCAATTATGGAAATGACTCGGGACAATAACAATATAAAGCATCATAATAACCTCAATAATAAGCGGCATTCTTATAGCACTTTCAGATTTGCAAAACGCTTTACAAATATGATCTCATGTCCCCTCCCTTGGTCTCAGTTTCCTCCTCTGTAATATGAGAAGGGTTGGACCAGAGGGTCTCTGAGGGCCCTTCTGTGTCGTGTTGGACAAACTCCTCTGCCATGTTTTCAAGGTCCTCCCCAGCTCGGGGTCCTGCCTTGCCAGCCTTCTCTCCTCCCCCTCCCTTAGATGCACTCGGTGCTCCAGCTACACTTAGTCCCTCTCTGTTCCCAACCCCCCCCACCCCCTGTGGCCTCTAGTCACCTCCAAGAAGCTGTCACCTGTCTCCCCAGGTGGTCACGCCCTTCCTCTTCAGAGATCGCTTAGTTTTGTGTCCCTCCAATGCACACATTTACTAAAGGAAATTCTAACTCTCCAGGCTTGTGTTGAAGCACCATGCCTTACCTAACAAGAGCTGGCTTTTACAGAGCTCTCAAAGACTTGCAAAGCATTTTAACAAATATTTTCTAAACCGACCCTTTCGACAATGCCATGAGGCAAGTACTACGGGTACAACTATCCCTATTTTACAGATGAGGAAACTGAGGCTACGAGAGATTGAATAATTTACCCAAGGACACACTCCTAGTCATTCAGAAGTGGGACTTGAACCCAGGTCTCCCCAACTCCTGGTCCAGTGACCTTGCCTCCACAATCACACTGCCTCAAAATCTGGCCTCTAACCCAGCTTGGGGGTCTGCACAGAGTAGGCACATTGTCATATTGGCTGAATGAATGAATGACATTCTGTCATTCTATGAACCATGAAAGGTCAGTGAGTGGGGGTACCTTGTCATACTTAGGTGTTTGTAGTTCTTTCAATCTTGCTCTTAATTGTGTCTCACATTAGTGAGCAGGACACACCCATCATATCAGCAAGAAAGTGAACGAGATGGTCTCTCGGGCCCCTTCTAGCTTAGCCATCCTCTGGCTATATGGTTTGATTCCAATGTTTACCTGAGCCTTCACTCCCTCGGCAGCTGAGGTATCCAGGTAACAGAGGGAAGCTGGTCTTGGAATCAAAGTCTGCTGTGGATCATTGACAATAGCATCTTACCCCAGAGTGGCCACAGCCGCGGTTAAAACACATTCGCCTCCTTAATATGGGCCCTGATTCACCCCTAAGAACTGCATTATCACCATGCACTGGGGCTGTGAGTTTTGCAATGGAAATCAAACACATGCAAAGATGTGAAGGGCTGTTATGGGGCAGAGGAATCAGGCTTGATCTGCTTGGCCCCAGAGGGCAGAGCTAGGCCCAAAGTGGGCCCAAAGTGGGCAGGGGGAGCTATGCAGGGAGAGAGTTTTAGTCAACCTCAGGAAAAACTTCCTAACAATCAGGGATGTCCAGAAATGGGCCAGGCTATGCCAGGAGGTAGCGATTTCCCCTTCACGGCCGGCCAGCCGACCACCTATTGGGGATGCTCGGCCCTAGGTGGGAGGTTAGACTGCATGACCTCTGAGGTCCATTCCAACTCTGACAGTCCTGGGTCCTATGATAAACAATGCAATAGAAATAGGAAACAAGAAACGTGAATTTGTCAAATGCACTCAAACACGCAGGCTCTATTGAGGGCTTGGTAAACAGCCGCGGTAAGCTGGCAGCAACCAACCCAGGGGTGGCGGGGTCCCTCTGGTTGCATCTGGAGGAGGCCAGAACATCAGGGTGAATCCAGGGACATCTCGAAGATGCTCTGGCCACAGTATGACCACGGCCCAGCCCCGACGTCCACCACGTGGGGATGATGGAGACGGGGGTTCCAGCCTGGATCTGCCAGGCTCGGTGCGTAACCGTGGAGAAGTCCCTTCTCTGTCTTTGAGCCCCTCCAGTAAGGGGGGGGGTCACCTCAGGAGAAAGATGGGGTATCATGGCTGTGCCAGACGGCTATGGTACACAGACCCATTTGTTTGGTTCAGTCGCTTCCCTTTATAACGGCAGGGTGGGCGGGGGGAGGTTCTCTGTAGGGCTTGTTGGGAGGGGCCGGTGATGTGAAAACATCAACCAAAAGTCCCCTGAAAATATTACAAGATAAAATAAAGAAGTCGGACTAGACCGTCTCTAAGGGCCCTTCCAGTTCTGCCATTCAAGGCCTCAGGCATGGCAGGTCTGCAAGGTCATCAACCCCTGGCTGAGAAATATGGATGCTCCCAGGATACATGCCCCCGTCTGGGCCTCACGGACTCCCTGATCGGACATCCTGATCGCTAAGGGTTTTCCAAGCCCAGCCCTATGGTCTCTGTGGTTCTACACCTAAAATCTTTTGTACCCGTCCCAGCAGAAACGAAGATGAGGCGGAACAGTTCCAATGGTCGCTTACCGAAGGGTGGGCTGCTAAGTATCCATGAGCACTTCTATCTGAAAGGAGCAAAAACAAAGCAGAGACACCACTGAGCCCCTCTCCTCTGCAGAACCCCAGGACCACTACTGCAGGCCCCGCCCATGATTCAAGACCCACAATTCAAAGGCAACCAAGGAAAGGTGCCTCCTTATCTAGTGGGGAGGGAGCAAAGGGGGAAGTAGGATACACAACAGGTGCTTAATAAATGATTTTTCAATGTTGAGCCGAAGAGGGCAGAAGCAGGAGCCATGGAGGGAGGGTACAGAGGGGCAGGTAGGTGCTGGATGTCAGCAGGAAGCTTTCAGCTGTGAGAGCCATCCCCAAGTGGCCTGAGCTGCCTGGACAGAAGCTTCCTGCCCCCCAAGCACTTCCGGGGCCTAAAGTGCTGATCGGGAGGGAAGACCCTGACCTAAAGACTCTGACATGCCCACTTCAGCTTTCAGAGACTCCTGGGCCTGCTTGGCCCACCAGGAGGCCAGGCCACATCAAAGCTTCCTTCACTCCACTGAGTATGCTGAGAGGGGAGGGAATGAGCCTCCCTCTGCCACCTCAGCTGCCTCTCACAAAGATGCTTAGACTAGGGAGCTGGAGCTGACCAGCAGCCCCAAGGCCAGCGAGCGCGATCCCCAGCTGAACGCACACAGCGACTGACAGGGGGGAGCGGGCCGGCCCACTCGGCCTTCTGAGCTCAGCGCCACTTAGAAGGAGACGGTGCTTTTTTGTAATGTGGAACCGCTGGCCAGCTTCCCCCATTCATGACTCCTGGCTCTTCCTGAGGGTCAAAGAGAGCCAACCAGCTGAATCCCTCCTCCACGGGAGAGTGCCTCTGGGCGTTCCCTTCTCCAGGTTCACCAGCCTCTGATGGCCTGGTCCTCTCTCCAGCCTGCTGTCCTCTTTCCTTCTCTCGTCACCCCCAAGGGTGACAGGGATGTGCAGGTCTGCAGCAGCAGGCTGGGACAGAGAGAAACAGACACCCCAGGCCGGGAGAACAAGGCAAATGGAAAAGGCAGAGCCAAGAAGGCTGCTCCATCCCAGCCTCAGGAACAAGCTGGAGCCCCTGAGGCTGGAAGAGCTGCGGATCGGAGTGTCTCAAGGGGGCATAAAGGAAGCCAGGAGAGCTCTGCCATGGATTCAGGGGACTGATGCGCAACCAGAATTCCTGTCCCTCAGCAAAGTGTCAGCCAAGGCCAAAGTGTTGGCTTCTTTCGCTTCATGAGGGTTGTATCAAGAAGAGTGGTCATCACTGGGGAAGGACAGTGATATTGGGGGGCAGAAGAACCAACAAAACCTTCCACGTGAGTCCCCAGAGCTGCTTGGTACCCCGGACCTTGCCCCGTTGGGGTACATCCCTGGCCAGGAGGACCTCATGAAAGGGCCTCAGGAGGGGCTCTGAGAGAACTAGGGCCCCAAGAGGCTCCTCCTGGTCAGGCCTGTCTGTCCTCTGCACAGAGACAAGAAGAGGCTGCAGGCCTTACTACAGGGCCAACCGGCCACCCTTACTCTTGAGTCAGCAAGAGCAGGTCGGGGACCTTGCACCATCTCCATCTGTGCTGGGGGCCCTAAGCCCAGTGCCAGCCTTGCTCACTGCATCACAGAACCTCAGAGCTGGAGGGTCCTCAGCAGCCAGTCAATCGACCTCACCCCCCAAAGGAATCCCCTCAGCCACAAGCCCCACAAGTGGGCACCCAGCCTCCCCTCTCCACACACCCAAAGGCAGTCTGGGTCCTGCCTGCCTGGGGACAGCTCTCATTGCTAGCAGGGCTCGACATGGAGCCTCCAATTTTCCTCTGCAACTTTCCCCATTTCTTCCGGTTCGGCCCCCAGGGCCCTAAAATGGAGCCCCAGAGAGGTGAAAGGACTAACCAATGCCAGGTATGCATAGCAGTAAGCCCAACTACCAGATCCCAAGCCTTCTGACCCTGCTCTCAGGAGGAGGATGGCAAGCTGGGAGCCCAAAGCCATGGAGAGAGGGAGAAGGTGAGGGCCCCACCTTGGAGGCACGGCCTTATGTTGCCAATGGAGATAGGAGGGCCAGGAAGTTCACTCTGAGCTCAGCAGAGGACACTGAGGGACCAAAGCCAGGCCTGTCCTTACTCTGGAGAAGAGGAGGCTGAGGATTCCCCCCCAACCCTTACCTACTCACCTAAGGTATGTCCTCACGGTGGGATCAGGAAGGGAGGGCGAAGGTCCCTTTATAAAGCAGCCAGCCCACGGAGCCCATGCCTTCGCCGCCTTCTGCCCCCCCCACACTATTTCTGACTGTCTCCCTCTACCCCCAGGGTCCTCTCAGCAGGGTACCCAGACCCTGGCTCCCCAGACTCGCCAAGGAGAGGCTGCTCACCTCCAGAAGTAAAGCTCATGTACTTCTGGTTGTTGACGGTTTCCTTGGAGTCATAGAACTTGAGGACGTCCAGCACGGCCTGTGGGTTTCTCTTCTGCTCCAGCTTCGTGATGTTGGACGTCTGAAGAAGCCTTGCCCACTGCTCAGGGATTCCCTGCAGAGCAACCAGGGGGACTCACCGTTGTCGTCGCCACCGTAGTCATCGTCATCATCATCATCATCATCATCGTTGCCATGGTTCTCCTCATTGCGACCCCCACCAGCAGCGGCAGCGGCGGCAGCAGCGGCGGCAGCAGCAGCGGCGGCAGCAGCGGCGGCAGCGGCAGCAGCAGCGGCAGCAGCAGCCATTCCAAGAGAGAAAGAGTTCCGGGCTCCCAGAGGGTGGCCCGGCTCTGGGCACCTTGGCTCGGTTGGCTTGGGAATGGGGCGCAGGAAAGCCAGGGGGCAAAGGGGAAGGGCAGGGAGTTCCACGGTGGTCCTGAACCCATGCCAGTCCTGCTCTTTGGCCAGAGGGCCCGACCCCAGCTTCCCTCTCTCCCCCTTCACCCCTCCCCACTCCCCGTCCCCCCTCCTCTAACTCCTGCCTCAGAGCAATGACGGGGTGGGGTGAGGGGGCCCCAGGCGGCTCTGAGCTTAGAATTAGAAACGGTACAGCCAAGGTCAAAGCCATACTGAAAGCCTCCAGAGCCCTGCTCACTGCAGTCCCACTTTGGGGGACAGACGCTGACCCGCGCCTCCGGCCCCTCGGCACACCGGGTGAGGCCACACCGGCAGCCCCAGCGAAGGGAAGGATCGCTCTGCCTTGACGGACTTTGTTACAAGGGAGGGCTCTCCGGGTGGGGGGGGGAGGAAGGGAGCGATCGCTGGGGAGTCGCAGCGCCTTGGTTTGAGAAGAGCGTCAATAAAACGGGTTTGTAAAAACATCACAGCTGCAAAGCAACTCAATTCAATTCAATAAAGATAATTATCAAGCACCTACTATGTGCAGGGCCCTGGGCTCAGTGCTCGGTCTCCCCATCTGTAAAATGAGGGGTTCAAACTCAATGGTGAGCAGCAGATCAGAGGACTAGAGCTGGAAGGGACACAGAGGTCATCTCGTCCAACCCTGTCATCTTACAGAGGAAGAAACTGAGGCCCAGAGACAGAAAAGTGACCTGCCCAGGATCATGCTAGTAGGAAGTGACACAGCCGGAATGTGAAACCAGGCCCAGCTAGAGGGCCCGCAAGCCTGTCCTAGTCCTCCTTCTCTGGGCTGTCTCGATTTCCTCCCCTGTAAGATGACAGGGCTGGACTAGATCATCTCTGAGGCTCCCTTCAGCTCCGACACGCAATGACCTCTGACCCTGGAGAAACCTGTGCCAGGGAAGGAGAAAGGGAGCGATGGGCACCTCCCAAGTTTAGCAGCTCTGTGCTTCTCCAGAATCCAAGAGCGTGCGAGCTGGAAGGGTGCTTGGAGATCATCGAGTGCAGCCCCTTCATGGGACCAAGGAGGATCCGTGGCCCAGCCCAGAAAAGCGACCACCAGCCACCAAACCAAACAGGGAGTCTCACCGCTGCCTGCGTTCTTATCATCCGGGATGTAACTCCTCAGATCCTACCCTGACCCTCCTCTCCTTTTCTCGATGAGGAAACTGAGGCCCAGGGAGCTTAGGTGGCTTCCCCAGCTCCAAGGGAGCGGAGGCAGGACCAGTGCCTCTTCTGCCTGACCTGATGATAGAGTAGGCCCTGAAGCCCAAAGCAGGCAAATGATTTGCCCCAAATCACCCAACTGAGAAGCCCAGCTCTGCCCACCAATGCTCCCCAGGCCCCTTTCCAGCTAGAAGATGAAACCCAAACAACCAACGCCCATGAGAACAGGGTGCATTCACGCACACCCTTGGCCAAATCCTGCTTCACACCATCAGTTCCCACGCAGCAGATGGTCAAAGGGTAACTGTCTCCCTGGCACATGTAAACAAATGTTGACAAAATCATAGGTACTTGGCGCTGGCAGGGACCACCCCCTCCTTCCCAGAGGGCATCTGATCCACTCTTAGCTAAGCAAGAATCTCCTCTCCGGCATCCCCACCCTATCCTCCACTTGGATACCTCTGGGGATGGAGAACTTACTACCTTATGAGGCAACCTAGTCTCACTTGTGGATTGGCCCATTCTAATGGCTGGGAAGCTTCTCCTCACAGCATGCTGCCGTTTGCCTCTCTGTCTCTGGCCCTCCCACCTGTTGCTCCTAGCCTTACGTTGAGAAAGCAAAAGATGTCTTTCTTCCATGTGGCCGGCCTCCAAACACTTGAAAACTGTCCCAAGCCTTCCCTTCCCCAGACTAAACAGGCCCAGTTGTCTTCATCCTCAAAATGGCATGGACTCCAGGCCCTCCCCCAGCCTGGCTGCCCTCCTCTGGACCCTCCTCTAGCTCATCAACATCCCTTCTAAATAGCAACAGCTTCCAGTTCTGACCTGCCCAGGGCAAAGGATGCCAGGCTTCTGGCTCTCTGGGAGCTGGGCCTCTCTTGATATGGCTGCCCCATCACAGGCTGCTGACTCATGGTCAGCTGGCCATCCACAGCAGCCCAAAGGCAAAACCATGACTCTGACTGGACCCCTTAGTAAGGTAGGCTGGGAATGGAAAAGTCCTTGGCACTTAAAACCAGGCTCTGGTAACCCTCATCTCGAAACAACCCAGGGGAGTATAAAGGCCCATTTCCCGCATGGTAAGACCAGAGAGAAGAAGGTATCAGCACAGCTTGCAAAGGCAGTCATGTCTCCAAAGAGAAGCCTCTAGCAGCCCAACTGATTCCACTGGCCTGGCCTTGCCACCTTGTCCTGGAATTCAAGGCCCCTCCCAATTGGGCTCTGAGCCAACTGCGTGGTCCGCCACTCTGGTTCCTGGAAGTCCGCTCCAACACCACCCCCAATTCTACCTCCCGCCTCCAGGCCTCAGCTATCTCACTCTGCCTGGCAGAAGCCCTCTCTTCCTTCATGGGCCTTCTCTATGAACTCCTCTGTGAGCCTCCTCCTTCTCTTGCCCTCTCCTCTAGCTGAAGGGCTTCTCTCCCTCCTCAAATGCCCTCTGACACTTTGTGGCATAGGAAACCTTCCACCCTGTAGCACTCTTATCAGCCTGCAAGATCCCTGAGGGCAGGCACTCTCTCATTTCTCATCTTTGTAACCCCAGCGCTGAGTACAAGGGCTTACACACAACAGGTTTGTTGACTTGAATTGAGTTGAGCCGTAATGCCAACGCAGCCCCCTACCCCTGCCACCCCCACCAGCCTTGCTCTGAGCACAGGAAAACGATCTTCTGGCTAGGTGCCAACCACTCCCTCAGATGCTAATGTCAGAAAACCCAGACCCAAAGCTAGGCACCCACGTGGGTCCCCAAAGGAGGGTTCCAAGCTGAACTGGTGGCAATAAGCTAGCTAAAATGCCAAGTTGCCCCCATTCTCAGCCTAAGACAGGCCAACTCTCAGGGCCCCAGGGCTCAGCCAGACAGTTTGGAGGAAAACACAAGAGTATGTGTGACCCACAATAAGGCCTGATGTCTCTAGAGGGCTTTATAGTTCACGAGGTACTTTCCAGACACAATCTCATTTGAGCCTCCTGATAACCCTGTGAGGTAGGTGTTATTATTCTCCCCATTTCACAGAGGAGGAACTGAGGCTAAGAAAGGAAAAGTAACAGGCCCAGACTCACACAGCTATGAAGGCTCCAAAGCCTAAGTCTTCCTGGACCACCACCATGGCTGCCACAACCCACTGCTGCCAGCTGACCCAAGTCTGCTCCTAATCTGACAGAAGTCTGACCCTGAGAACTGGGATGATCCCATGAAGGCCCACAGGAGATAAGTCTGGGTCCACAGAATCATTGGGCCCTCCTGATGGGGCCCCAAATTAGGACAGCCAATGGAAAGCTAGGCTTATGTATTACAGTGTGGCATAGTGGAAAGACTTTTGGACTTGGGACAGTCAAGTCTTGGATTAAAATCTCAGCTCTGACCTTTACTTGCTGTGCTACCCTGGGCAAGTTATTCCCCCTCTCTGGGCCTCAGTTTGCTCACCTGTAAAAAGGAAAACTCTCAATGTGCTCTCCTTGCTCAGGCTGTGGTTCATAGTACTTTCCAAACCTCCCAGGGCCAAAGGTAAAACAGTTCTGCCACCAACTTTTGGGACCATCAGAATCAAGTTACAGAAGAAGTGACTGCCCTAACAAAGCAGATAGTAAGCAAGCTGGGAGGCCACTAGCATGGCGGGCCACCCCCACCCTCCCCCCAGCACCAGCACCCAGCCAGGGGTCCAGCTTAGCACTCCCGACACCAGAGAATAGCAGACTTGGACAGCCAGAAGGTCCCTTGGGAAACCTCTGAAGGTCCAAAGTGCTGCGCCCACTGCGGTCTGGGGAGGTGGACACTAACCGAGGCCAAGCGAAGGGATCACACAGCCAGGAAATGGCAAAGGCCAGAGCAAAAGCCAGGCCACCTGACTCCAGGTGCCATCCATGCTGCCTCTCTCTGGGAACTGGACTGGCAGTCAGGGGCCTGGGTCCGAGTCCTGCTCTGTTGGCTATCAGCTGAGGGGCCTGGAGGAAGGTTCTTGCCCTCCCTGGGCCTGTTTGCTGTTTTTAAAGTAAAGGATGTAGGCTGGATGAACTCCAAGACCCCTCCTGGCAGTAAATCTACAATTGTCATGACCCCTTCTGATTCATTCCCTCCTACTGGCAAGGTCTGAAGAGCCAGATGATAATAATTCTAACAATAGCTTTCTCATTTCTGTATTGCTTCCTCACAACACTCCCAGGAGGTGGGTGGTATGGGTACTATCCTTCTCTAACAGATGAGGAAACTGAGGCTCAGAGAAAGGAAGGGACACAGCATCCCAGACTGGCAAAGCTGGAAAGAACCTTTGCAACCACTCCAACCAATTCGAATGTCTTTGGCATCTTCTACTTTGTGTGGGATGGACATCCAGGCTGCTACCTGTGCCACTGAAATCATTCCCCTCCTGCACAGCCCAGCTTGGATACCTCCTACTCCATAAAGCTCTCCCTGATAGCACCCCCAGCAAGCTCCAACATTCAGGCTACTCCTCCTATTCACTTACTAACTTGGCTTATTGTCACCTTGTGGCCACGTCTCCGCTTTATCTCCCCTTAAGGTTTTTAACAGGAATTAAGTCTCCTCAGCTTTAAGGTTTTTAACAGGAATTAAGTCTCCTCAGCTTTAAGGTTTTTAACAGGAATTAAGTCTCCTCAGCTCCATTTTCCCTTGCTGGTCCTAGCAGAGGGTGTTACACATAATGAGCACTTAATAAATGTGAACTGAATTGACCTCAGTTTACCCATCTGCAAAATAAGGGGTTTGGCACTGAGGTCTGTTCTCGCTCTAAGTCTGTGATAATATGAACTAGACACAGCAATCCGGTGCTTACTGGGATGGAAAGTGATGGCCTGTTTCCCTGAGCATCTATTTCCCGGCACCTCTCTCCTGTCCAGCCACCCACCATGCAAAGATACCAGGCCCAAAAGTCATGCAGTCGCTTGAATCTCCTCTTCTGTTTGAGCCCCAGAAATATCCAAGGAGGGGCCAAGACATGTATCTAAGACTGTCTAGAGCAGAGGTGGGCAAACTCTGGCTCCCAGACCAAATCTGGCCCACCACCTGTTTTGGTTTGGCCTGTGAGTTAAGGATGGTTTTTACATTTTGGTATGGCCCACAGGCCACATTTGCCACCCCGTGGTGTAGAGCCTTTTGGGTAGGAGAGCTGTTCCATGGAAGGGAGCAGGCAGAAAGAACAAGAGATGATGGGAGAGGACTGTGGCAGGCCCAATTTTCAGCCAGCAGAAGGAAGAGTTGTCTGAAAATGGAATGGGCTCCCTTGTCCTTGGAAGGATGGAGAAGCCATGATTTGAGGATTCCAAGCTATACTTGGAGGCACTGGCAGCTGGCAGAACAGCAGAAGGCCATACCTTGGAGCTGTCTCCCTGATCCACCCCTTCTCATCGATGGACGGATGCTTTCTCCCTATCTCCTGGCACCATCCCTGCCACCTATAAGCCTACAAAGGTTTCTTCCATCCTGAGGTGGGGGGGGGGTGTGGAATCCTCCACTTGGCCTTGCATCCCCCAAGCTATTGTCCTATATCGGCCTTCTCCTGCCCTGCCAATTTCTTAGCATCCTCTAAGACCTTATCATTGTCTAGGTGCCTCCACATCCCCATCTCCCATTCACTTCTCAACCCGTTTCCAACAAAGTCCCTGCTATCACGTGGCCCGGACTATTATGGGGGATAAACCAAAACCCAGGCAGTTCAAGTTCACAGTGAGGTGTGCTCTGAGAAGGGAGGGGAGCAGGAAGATGGGAAGGAATTACTTACGGTGAATTCCCCAGTGACGGCATCAAACCCCACATGGATTGTATGCTCAAAATCGGAAGGAAGCGAGATCTCTGGCCTTTCCTTTTCTTTCTTCTTATTGGCTAAAAGAAAAAAAAAGAGAGAAAGGCCAGGGGCTGACTGTTGGTTGTGATCAAGCAGCACCACAAACTCATAGGCTAAAAGGGGCCTTAAAACATGGATGATTGAAACCTGGAATGCCATGAGAGGAAGGAATCTAACCAGGAAACCAAAGGCCCAACTGGGAAATGACTTGCACAAGGTCACACAAGAAACAAGTTTCTCTGGTTTGAATCTGATGACATCTCTGACCAGGAGGATTGACCTTTACCCAAGCCAAGCAGTCTTGCTGTTAAAAATCACTAAAAGTAAGAAGTTTGCGAGTCTCTAAAGATGAGTCTTTTCAGCATAGCTAAAGATTATTATCATAATCAACTCTCTGACTCCTCAAGTCAAGGTAGGTCTGTCTAGAGCTTTGAATAATAATGGTCACAGACTCTCCAAGTTGGAAGGGAGTTCAGAGGGCATCTCTGATGAACCCCACCTGACCAAGAATCGCCAGATTGATATCTCTCCCCCTTATAGTCTCTTCTCTCTAGGTTTTCAGGATACTCCCCACCCTGGTTCTCCTCCTCCCTCTCTGACCCCTCCTTCTCAGTCTCCTTTGCTGGATCCTCCTCCAGATCACGCCCTCTGACCCTAGGTGACTCCCAGCACTCTGTCCTGGGCCCCCTTCTCTTCTCCCTCTATGCTATTTCACTGGGTGATCTCCTCAGCTCCCACAGATTGAATGACCATCTCTATGCTGATGATTCTCAAATCTACCCATCCTGCTCCAAACTCTCTGCTGACCTCCAATCTCACATCTCCAACTGCCTTCCAGACATCTCGAAATGGATGTCCAGTAGACAGCTTAAACTCAAGATGTCAAACACAGAACTTACGATCTTCCTCTCTAAACCTGTGGATGTCAGCTCTGCAACACCTCTCAAACATGCCCCCTTCACTCTTCTGACGCTGCCACCCCCCACCCCCCCGATTCAGGCCCTCATCACCTCATGCCTGGATTATTTCCATAGCTGCTGGGGGGTCTGCCTGCCTCAAGTCACTCTCCCTTCCAATCCATCTTCCATTTGGCCACTAAAGTGATTTTCCTAAAGTTCAGGGCTGATCGTGGAAACCCCTCCCCCCAGTCAAGAAACTCCAGTGGCTCCCAATCACCTCCAGGAACAAATCCAAAATGCTCTGTTTGGCATTCAAAGCCCTTCCTAAGCTGCCCCATCCTCCCTCTCCAGTCTTTCTACACTTTACTTCCTGACACATTGTCTTCAATCCAGTGACACTGGTCGTCGGGCTGTTCCATAAACAAGACCCTCCATCTCTCAGCTCCCCGGATTTTCTTGGGCTGTCCTCCATGCCTGGAGTGTTCTGCTCCAGCTACTGACCTCCAGCTCCTGAGCTCTCTGGCTTCCTCTAAGTCCCAGCTCAAATCCCACCTTTTCCAGGAGGCCTTTCTCCATCCCTCTTCATTCCAGCATTTTCCTTCTGTTAATTATTCCTATTGCCCCTGGGTAGACAGCTTGCTTTGTATATGTTTGGATGCATGTTGTCTTTCCCATTGGATCGTAAGCTCCTTGAGGGCAGGGATTGTCTTTTGCCTCTTTTTGTATGCCTAGCATTTAGCAGGTGTTGAATAATTGTCTATTGATTTATTGAAATGTCTGAGAATGACAACAATAACCCTCCATCCTCAGTGGAGAAAACAGCTCACTCAACCCTCAAGCATCCACTGCCCAAAGCATAGAGGCTCCAAAGGGCCCCACTCAGGCATCGTTTGACAGCTCCCCACCCAACCCCACTTCCCCCTCAAGGTTTTGCATCCATCCCCTTTTTCTCCTCCCTCCATTCCTTCCTCCCCCCAGAGTCAGACTTTCCCTGCCTTCCCAGGTGCCAGTCCAATACTCTAAGCCAAGATATGGACAAATGTTATAGGCACACCTCAAGGCCTTGGTCCCCCTAATTCCTATGCCACACACATGCATTTGAAAACAGGAGACGAGAAATTCTACTCATGTGGTCTTTCTGTTATACCATAGAAACTGGTATTAATTAGATTCAGTCACACAAATGCTCAGCCCATAGTCTGGTATCAAGTGGAAAAAACCAGAATGATCACAAGTCCTTTTCCTATGTTACTCATTACATTCTACAAAGCACATTCCTCAAAATACCCCTGTGAGGGAAACAGGATCAGGATTATTATCCCTATTATCTAGATGAGGAAATTTGAGTCTCTGAGTCGGAAAGTGACTTGCAAAGGGTCCCCCGGTCACTAAGTATCCAACTTGAGATTTGAAGTCAGCTCTTCTGACTTGAATACAATACTGGCCCACATACAAGTTGCCCTTCCTTGGCACCCTTCACTCCCTGCCAAATCTAGCATCTCTATAACCTGAGGTCTAAAGTCGGGGCTTAAATTGTATTAATTTTCAAGAAGGCAATGATGATAAGGAACAAGCCATCTGTATCTGAAATGAAAGAGCTGTTCCCTCAAAAAGATTTCACAGTAAAGATACATGCAATCATGAGTGTGTGTATGTATGTGTGTGTGTGTGTATGTGTGTGTGTGTGTGTGTGTGTGTGTGTGTGTTTATAATGAATCCTCCACTGGAATTTTCCCTCTCCTAATTCAAGTGGGCTTAAGCTCTGCCAAGCCCTGTGGAGCTGGACAGACTTTGAATACAATCCACCAATGGTGACTGGTGAAGCAGGCCAGCCTGGGCCTGAGAGGCTCACTACCAGAAGGCCGATCCTCAGAGGATAAGGTTGTTTTGGCCATAGCAACTCATGAAACCATCCACTGAGTCCTAGAGGCTCTGGCCTAGATTGGTGGAAGGACCCATGCATGGACCTTTTGAGATACTGAAGCATGGAACTAATAAGGTAAATGTTAAGTACTACACTAGGGTGCCAAAAGATCAGTTCAGGGGCTGCCCCCTTGAAGCAGCCTACCCTGAGGCACGCCCCCACACACACCTAAAAGTGTGCTCTCCCTCAGGTATGGCTACTTACTCCTGCAGGACACCAAGCCTGTCCACATCCCCCTCTGGGGAAGTCTCTTCTCCATAAAAGAAGGCCTCAGGGGTCCTCCCAACACCAGGATCTTGGGATTTTCCCTGGCACATTTAGGCTCAATGTCTCCTTTGTCCATGCCATTCTCTCTTCTGGCCAAATTATTTGTTCATTCATTCATTCATTTATTCACTCATCAAACAGTTATTAAGTACTCCCGCTGGGCAGAGCCCTGAACTGGGCTCCAGGAGGGGTAAAAAGATGAAATAACTTGATTTCTGCCCTCATGGAACATAGTCGAGAATGGGGGGAGGGGCTTCAGTCATGAAATCAGCTAAAGTGCTTACCACGTACAGAACCCTAGGAGCTCCCTGAAAGAGACACAAAGTATAGAAAGGACTCAGTCCCTGCCTTCAGCAGCAGGTGGGAGACAGGATCAACACAGATGGCTCGGGAGTACAACATTACATAATTAAGTGTCAGGCACAATGACCAGTCCCGAGTTCAGAGGCCTGATGCTGAAGTGTTCCTTCTGGGAGACAAGAGGAGCTGAACAGAGCACACTTTGCAAGATGTGCCCCATGTGTTGATGGGTTTGGAATAACTGTTGGTCTTCGTTACTGTCACAAGGTGTTTAATTGGGGGGTGAGGGTAGAGTCATTAAGAAATAAAGATCACATAAATAGGGGGCAGGAAGAAAACGCCAAGTGGACTTGGGAGGTGCAAACAATATTCTATGTGCAGTCCAAAGGGAAAGGCTGTTACTGGCCAGGGTGAATCAGGACAGGCTCCCCGAAGAAGGTGGGAGTTGCGCTTGAGACGATGGGTAGGGATTCCAAGGTGAAGAAGGGATGGAAGACATTCCAGGCATAAGGAAGAGTATAAGCAAAGACAAGAAAATGGCTCACAGGCCACAGAGTACTCTGGTGGAGAGGGAGCTTGGAGCCCATGGATCGAAGGAATCTAAGGTGCTAAAGCTAGGGATGTGGGAAAGCGCCAGACTTCAGAGCAGCTGACTCAGTGGGCAACAAGGCACTGCTCGAGAGTCTGGAGTGTCATGGCCACATCTCTGCAGAAGGGAAGGAAGGCCTACCTCACTCACATGTATATACAATGATGGAAGCTCCCAGATCAGAGGTGGGGAACCTTCGGCCTGGAGGCCACATGTGGCCCTCTAGGTGCTCAAGTGAGGCCCTTTGACTGAATCCGAACTTCACAGAAGGATTTGTTTGTGGCCTGTCCTAGAGGATCAGCAGGAGTGAGATTGGTTTTCATCTCTGCAGAGCTTTTCCACAATCGTTTTGGTCCAAAACTATCATTTCATTTCAATGCAAATTACCAACTATTCAGCATCAGGTGTCTTTTTTTACACCTAGTAGGTAATTAATAAGTGTTGGTGGGAATGGAATGAACTCTGGGCTTGGTCTTGACAGGTGGCCATCCACCATCTTGCACTGGGGGAAAGACTTTTGCTGTTTTCTCCCCTGGGGCCACCTAGGCCCGACTTCTCCTCCCCTACGATTACCCTTAGGGGTCTGAGCTCCCAGGGGCCACCAGTCTATCACACTCCCAAGACTCCAACCAGATTGGTGCATGTTGGCAAAGAAGATTAATCACTTGTGACCTACTGAGCTCCCAGATGAAGAAGAAAAGACTTGACGTGACCAGGAAATTGCAGAGTCAGGGGACAGAGGCCAGGGTCACTGGATGGAAGAGGGACAGAAGGCATCAGAAGACTGGGCTCATGGGAGGGCACTGCATTACGAAGACATTTAAAAGTCAAACAGAGGACTGTACAGTTGTGATGAGCGCAATAGTGAGTTAATGAGGGAAGTATAAAAGGATTGCCTTGCTGCAGTGAGGGCCCAGTTGAAATTATATAACATAAATTTTTAGTGGACCCAGTTCTGTTCAGCAGTACATCAGTAGAAGCAAAAGCTGTCGATGGTGGCAGAAATCCAGGGTCGGGCCTTGACAAAACCTGATCAGCTACAGGGCATCAGGGCAAAGGACTTGAGGGTAGAAGATGGTATAGAGTTAAACTGGTGCATCAAGATATGGAGAGGATCAGAGTACAGGCAGTGAAGGGGTGAAGGCCTGGGCAAAAACTGGGGGATAGAGGAAATGGAGGTCACAGGGAGGATAAAGAATAGAGGGAAAGATGGAATGATAAAAGAAAACAACCTTATGATCTGATAAAGGAATTTCATGAACATGGAGGGAGAACATTGTGAGTGACGCAACATCAAGGGCATGACCATCGTTGAGTGCAGTACAGGCAGGGTGGAGGAAGAGGTCATGTGAAATGAGCAAGTCAGACAACTGGAAAGTTAGGCCAGAACTAGAACAATGGGGGGACGGCAGAGAAATACCACCTCCATCTAAGGAAAACCTGCTAACATGGAGATCAGCTTCCCCAGAGTAGGATGGGCTGCCTGAGAGGCCATAGTTCCCCAGCGCTTGAGTGCCCCATGGAGAATCTCAATGACCCTTTGTTATGGTACGGTTTGCAATAGGTGCCCATCTAAACTTCCCTCCTGCTTTGAGCTTCTGAGGGGTCATAGGAGGCAGGTTTGGGCGTGAAAGAGTGAAGAACTTCCTATCACTCAGAGCTGCCCCACAATGCAATGGGCAATGTCTTTGGAGGGCGGGAGTCCCCTACAACTGGGCCTGAACCCCAATGACAGGTTGGACTAGGCTTCTCACGCCTCCCTGCTCATTTCTCACATCACTATGACATCGGTGACGGAACGGGAAGGGAAGCCTCATTTCTTCTTCACCCCTTTTTTTATCTCCTCTTGAATGGATATGTGCCTCTGAGCACAAAGCAAGGGACCGGCCTCCTGTCCTCCAATGAGCTCTCCCTAAGTGACCAGCTCTCATCTTAGATGTGGCATAGTCATTTACATTATGGTTGTGTCCTTGTCTGCTCCTTCTTACAAGACTATAAACTCCTTGAGGGCAGGGACTACGCCTTATACATCTTGGGGGCTCCTCCTCTGCTAATAAAGTACAAACTGGGGCCTAGAGAAGAGATGACTTGGGGTTTGGGAATGGGGGATGTGATATCTGAGGTGAGGGATTAGGCTTTGCACACAGTCAGCATTTCATAAATATTTGTTCAAGTAATGGGTAAACGCATTGAGTGTTTGCCTAGAGAAGACGAGGAGGGTGGCCCAAACGGTAGCCATTTTTGAATATCTCAAGAGCTAACATGGGGAAGAGAAAATAGACTTGGCATTCTAGGACCAAGGATCTGGAACTCCAAAGGCCCTGAGAGGCCAACTAACCCAACTCTTTACAAGGCAGGAAACCGAGGCCCAGGGTGGTGAAGTGACTTAGTCCAAATTAGAACATGGGTTCTAAGTGGCAGAGCCAGGAGTCAATCCCAGGTCAGATGTCAAAGCCAGCCCTGTTCCACCCCTTTCCACTGTGCCAGTGTCTAAAGAATGTGCCAACTCGGGGGCAGCTAGGTGGTGCAGTGGATAGAGTACTGGCCCTGAAGTCAGGAGGACCTGAGTTCAAATCCGGCCTCAGACCAAACACTTGGCACTTACTAGCTGTGTGACCCTGGGCAAGTCGCTTAACCCCAACTGCCTAAGCAAAAAAAAAAAAAAAAAAAAAGAATGTGCCAACTTGCATACACAGCACAGGGCTGGATCCCTGGGCATCACACACTATCACACTATACTTCCTCACCTATGTTAGTGGTATAAAGGAATAAGCATTGATACAGCACCTACTATGTGCCAAGCATTGTGCTAAGCACTTTTACAAATATGATCTCGTTTGGAATGTAGGGGCTGCTACAATCTCCATTTTACAATTGAGGAAACTGAGGCAGACAGACGTGAAGTGACTTGCCCAGGATCACACAGCTAAGAAGTGTCTGTGGCTGGATTTGAACAAAGGTCTAGGCCCAGCGCTCTATCTACTGCTCCACTCAACTGCCCCCCCCCAATTTAGACTTAGCGCCCTCTACAAAACATATAGAGCATGCTGGACATGGGCCTGGCACTTGGAAAATTCACCCAGCCCCTCATGGGACCAGCTCTCTAGTACCAATCCTACCACTCCCTCTTCTCCCAAAGCATCTCACTAGAAAAGAGGGGTGCCCTGGGGAAGGAAGGGGACACTTTGAAGTCAGTAGCTGTTGAATTCATGTTTGTTGAATGAACGAAATGAATGAATAAATGAACAATCCCTGGGGATTCAGACACCCTTGGTCACCCTCCATCTACCCAGCTCCCTGTACCCCATCCACACCACAACCTAACAGGACTCCCTGTTTATTGAGGTGTCATGTCACGAAGAATCAGAAAGAGCCCTGGATAGGAAGTAAGGATCCCTAGGTCGGAGGGACCTGACTTCTTGCTGTATAACCAGGGTAGAGGGGGAGGGAATCTCTTCCCTTCCCTGAGGCTCAATTTACTCCTTCTGCCCTGATGAACTGTATGGCCTTTGGCAAGCCCCATCCCTAGCCCCTGGGTCTCAGTTTCCCTACAAATGAAATTATCTCTACATTCCCATCCGGATCTGACATTTTAGGAGTTGGAAGGAGGAAAGATAATTATTCCTTAAGCAATGTTTGTTGAAATGAATTAAATTGAGTCATATTCTCTCATTTAATCCTTCTAACAGGCAGAGAGAGGTCAATTACAACCTTGAGGGCAGTGGCGACATGGTTCCTGGCTGAAATGCCAGACGAAGCCATCTTGAAGAAGGATTGGTCCCAGAGGACAGAACTTAGGTTGAGTGGTGGAAGTCCCCAAGGAGGAGAGCTCTTCTGAATGGCCAGGGTCTGCCTCAGGAGCGAGCAGTGATTGGCTGCCCGTCCCTGGAGGGCTCCAAGCAGAGGCAGCTGGAGAGGGGAGGAGCCTGGTGGCCATGGCCAGCCTTGAATATGCAGTGACCACAACCACAGAAAGGTAAAGACTACAGAAAACAATGCAAACCAAACACTGTCTGATCATGACTGCCAAGCTTGGGCCCTGAGAACAACTGAGGAAATGTGGCAGAGGTGGGGGCCTATGGGTACAGAACATCACACGTACTGTCAGCTTTGCTTTGCGTTACTTTGCACGTAAATATTTCTTGCCGGAGATGGCTGAGGGGGGGGGGGGGGGGGGGGGGGGGAAGGGATATATTCAGAAATGAATGTGATACAAAAAATATTTTTAATAAAAAAGATAAATTTTAAAACTATGCCATGGAGGGACCATAGGATTTCAAACTAGAAGGAATCTTCAAGTTCAACCCTTCATTTTGTAGAGAAGGAAACTCTGGCCTAATATAAGGGGAAGTGACCTGCCCAAGGTCACACAGGTAGTCAGTTCCCAAGGCAACATTCAAACCTAGCTCTCTGGACTCCAAACCCAAAGCACTTTGTATTCTGCTCATACTTGCCATAATCGCTATCTCCATTTTACATTTGGGGGAAACTGAGACCCTGTGAACAATGTCACCCGGCAAGTGTTAGAGACCAAACTGGTAGTCGAGGCTGGGCCTCTCGTGTCCCCTGTGCCAAACCTCCTCTCACAAAATGACAGAGCTGCCGTCCTAGGTCAAAGCCCAACCTACCCGCCCCAGGAAACCCTGAACTCACAAAGACAGAAAAGGGAGCAGCCACCAATACGTTACTTTTATCTCCTCCTCCAGGGAAGATGGAGCGGAGCCGGGCTTTCCTGTTCTTCTCCTCAGGGGCCACGGGCAGGGGCTTGGAGGTGTGGTTGAGGGCCGAGGAGTCACGGTTGTTGCTGTTCATTCTCAGCGGAGGAGCCGGGGGCTTCTCCTCACTATCTGCACTGTCAGACATGGTCAGTGGGACCGGTACTGCACAGTCTCCTGAAAGAAGAGGGAAGAGAGTGAGTTAGCCACAGTGTGTCAGAGCACAGAATGCCAGAGCTGGGGGCCATCCTCGTTGGAAGGATCGCCGGGTCGCAAAATGTCAATGCTGCAGGGAGGGGCCCAAAGAACTCTGACCTTCCAATGTCAGACCTGCAGTCCGACCTTGTTACTTTGCAGATGAGGCAACCGAGTCACGGAGAGGGAAACGTTCAAGGTAGAACCCAGGTGGGTGGGCAGAATCCAGCTGGGACTCCCCTCTGCACGGCCTTCTGTGGCCAAGCTTGTCTTTGCTGGCGCTCCTCTAACATTTGACGACTGCCCGAGCAGTATCTGCAAACCCAGCGGGAGCGGCTGGAAGGGCCCTTCCTGCTGAGCCTGGATCCGAGCCTAGATACCCATAATCCTAATAAGAGCTCCCGGTTTTATGGTTTCCAAAGCACTTGACTCAAAATGAGCCTGCAAAGGGATGGGGGGAGGCAGGTCCTGTCTCCTGTGCATAAAAACCTGATGAAAGGGCTTTGCCCAAGGTCACACAGAGAGGAAGCACCGACAGCAGGATCTGAGCCCACATAGGCCCGACTATGTGGACAACCCCAAAACAGCAGCACACAGAACTGCAGAGCAGGGAGTGATCTCCAAGATGGCAGCCCGGCCAACCTGGCCTTGAATGGGGATTCCCTCCCTCTAGAACATCCCACATATGAGGAAGGACCCCACTTCCTAACTCCCCTTGAGCAGCTCTGACTATTACAAAGTGCCTCCTCACGTCCAGCTGGCATCTACAGCTTTATGATGCCTACCCTTCCACCCACCTTGCTCATGGGGCTGCCAAGCAACACAAAGCTGGTTCCCCTTCTATATGACAAACTTTGGCACACTTGAAGACAAAGCCCATAATCCCAGACACTGGTGTGCACAACGCACACACGTACGCACACACACACCCCATCTTCTCTCCAGACTACACACCCCCACTGCTCCTCATGTGGAGAGGCCTCTAGCCCCCTCGCCATCCCAACTGCCCTGCCCTACCCACACTGCAGCTTGTCGGTGTCTTTCCAAAAACTGCGCCATGTGACCTAGGCTCACTACTCCAGCTGGGCTTTGAGCAGGCCCAGGTCATACTATAGCAATTCTCGCTGCGTGAGTCTTCGAGGATGGCAAAGCAGTTCCCATACATCATCTCATTTGCTCTTTGAGGGAGAAATTGGCCTGGTCCTAGGAGTTGCCCACGCCCAGAGGCTTCCTGGTCAGGTACAAGTTGGCACAGATGCCCTAGGAGGGTGCAGAGGGGCTAGAGAGACTCTCGCCTTTCTCGTCATGGGCATCAATCATGTCCCTGTGAATGCAGCCTAGGGTCAGGTTAGGTTTCGACTGCTCTGTCACCCAACTGTCTCCTAGTGAGTGTCCCAGAGGGCCCCAGCAGGAAAGCCTTCAGATTCAAGCCCTTGATCCCACAAGCCTTCTCTAAGTGTCTCTTCTTTGCCAGGCACTGGGAGAGGAACTGGAACCCCAGAGAGAGACCAGAGCAAAAGCCAGTCCCCGCCCTGCCAATGGGGGCTCCAACAGGGGAACAGAGACATCAGCACATGCAAAGCACCTCGCGCCTTCCCATCATCACAGTGCGGACTCAGAGGGAGGGCCTGGCCCCCATCCTCCCCCTCTCCTGGGCTGCCTTGCCCCTCCCCCTCCACTGCACACATCCTCGGGCTGGGGATCAGCATCTGCTCAGTTGAAACACCTGTTCTTTTTGGCCATCTGAACCGCCTCCTCTGTGGTAAGGTCTCTGGAGAGCGCTCCTGTCCCCCAGGGGCCCACAGCTCAAAGACTGAACTCCTCTGCATGTGGGCTCGTTCCCCAGGAACATCACGGAGTCATCATTTCTTAGCGCTAGAAGGGGCCTCGGGGATCATCTAGTCTCCACGACCTCCTCTTTTCTCGAGAAGGAAACAGAGATCCAGAGAGATCCCACAGCCAGTGGGCAACAGCCTCCTTGGGACCAGAGGAAAAACGTCCAGGTCTCCTGAATGCCCAACTGGTGCTTTTTCAATCTACTAGATGGCATCGCTAGCAGAGAGCTAGAAGGGTCTTTGACATCATCTAGTCAAGTCATTTGGGCTAGACTGGGGCCGCTTTTCCTTCTCTTTGCCTCCTCTCTTCCTCCCACCTCCCCTTCCTTCTCCACAGGTTATGGATGAGGGAAAAGAAACCCCCCCCATTCTCCTCACCCTCAAGGTGGGAGAGGCAGCTCCAGGCTGCAGCCCTCTAGTGCCCCCGGGCCCCAGACCAGGCAGGGTGTGTCCCTACCTCCAGACAGAGGGTGTGGGTATCACCTGCCTCTTCTCCAGCAGCTGCAGAAAAGAGCGAGAGTGCAGGGTCGCCTCCTTCCTTCTCACCTCCTCCCAGGAGCCCCCACCGTCCCCAGCTGCCTCCATCCTTGGCTGTCCCCAGCAATGCTGATGTCACTGCCTCTCCACCCCATCATTGGCCATGAGCCCAGAGCCCAACAGGGGAGCCAAGCTGGGCCAAGGGAGAAGAACAGAGGAGGACAGAGAAGGAGGGAGGAAACCTACGGTTGGTCAGGCCAAGCTACATGGGCCAAAACCATGAAGCAACACTGCAGAGCAGTCCTGCAAACCACTCCCAGAATGCCCAGCAGGGGCCTCTGCACACAGTAGGTACTCACATTCTGCTGGCTGGTTGGGTACATACACTCCCTCACAGAGCCCAAGGGTAGAAACTCTTAAGAATGCTAGCTGAGGAATTCCCAGAGGGCAGGGCCCAGCTCAGAATTAGCCTTGCCTTTCCTCCCCACCTCCCCCCATACCCTCCCCCCATACCACCAGCACAGGGTCCTACACACAGTAGGGGCTGAACAAAGAATGAATGAAGCAGTAAGGGAGTGAATGAAAGAATGAGTAGGAAAAGTGAATGAGTAAATGAATGAGCACCTCCTTAGGTGAGGGGCAGGGAGCAGAGGAGAAAGAACCCTGGGTAGAGTCAGGAAGCCTGAATGAAAGGTCTGACCTGGGGCTTCCCCCCCCCCCCCCCCCGCCCCGGTTTCCTCAGTTTCTTGTTGTGTAAGATGAGAGGATTAGACTTGATCTAGTCTTTAAGGCTGGTCTTCAGTTTCATCTTCCTAAACAGCTACTTTCTTCACTGTCCTTCCCCATCCAAGAGGCTCTCCCTGGTTCTCTCTGACCCACAGGATCTAATCCAAACAACTCCAAGGACCCTCCATCGACTGGACCCAACCAACGCCGCTAGCCTCGTCTTCTCCTTCCTGTCACCTGCTGGCCCTGCCCAGCTCCCCAACATATTATAAGAAGATTCCTCTCTGCCTCCTCCCCCACCCCTACCTATCCTGATGCTGTCCATCCAGGCCCAGTTCTGTTGCTACCTTCTCCAAGACATCCTCTACCATCCACAAAGCCCTCTACAGCTCACCAAACCCTCCACTGTTTACATATCTCTTCACTATTTACATTGTCTCCTACTCTTTACAATGGGTTCCACCATTTAAAATGGCCCTCTACAGTTTACAAGTATCTCCAAACCTTCCAAGACCTTTCACAATGATCTCAACAGCTTAAAATGAATGTCCTCTCCTGTCCTCTGCCCTTGCAAATAAAGGCAAGTAATACAAGGCATGGCAAGGTCCTGTCACAACAGAGATGTAAGTGCTAAAGCACAGAATGAGCTGAGACTGGGCAGAAAAGCTCAGAAGAGTCACTGAAGAGGTAGGCTCAAAGAGGGGCACCACCTCTGCTCAGTGCTGGGGGGGGGCGGGTGATGGGAGCAACAGCAGAGAGAGGGCCCAGCTGCTTGCCTCTTACACTGCATGTTGGCCCTACCAAGAAATAGGAAATAGGATCTTTGCAATGAAAAGAACAGCTAGAGAAGGTTCATTGGGAGCTGGTACCACAGGAAGAGCATCGAGTTAGTTGTTCTCAGTGAACTGGCAGATGGGATTGCTGAGCCTATCACTGATTTCTGAAAGAGTATGGAGAAAATCCTGAGGGGGGTACAGGCTGGGAGGAGGGAAAATGTCCTGATCTACAGAAAAAGGAAGAAAATTGAGTGAGTACATTAGAAACCAGTGAGGCTGGCTGATTCCTGGAAAAATCTGAGAAGATATTCATCCACTTATTGAATGAGCATACATTATCACAGAGATAAATGAACACCTAGAAAAGGAAGTGATAGTCCCAAAGAGTCATCATGGCTCATGCCACACTGACCTTATTTCCTTTTCGGGACAGGATTACTAGAGCAAGGGAATGCTGTCAATTTTAGCAAAGCACATACATTCCCTCAAGTTATTCTTGTGGGAAAGATGGAAAGATACAGAAAACATAATTAGGTGGAATCAGGACTGATTGAATTATGAGATCCAAAGGACTGTCATTAATGGTTCCATGAAAGGATGTCTCCAAGGGAGATCCATGCCAGGCCCAGCACTATTTGACATTTTTATCAATGATTTGGTCAAAGGCAGATGACACAAAATTGAGAGGAGAGCTAAACTCTGGGGGAAAGATAGGATCAGGATTTTCAAGGTGATGGACTTCCTCGAACGTCGAGCCAAATCTAAGAAGAGAAAATTTAATACGGATAAATCTGGAGAGGAAATAAGGGAACTGAGGAACTCAAAGGTTAGAGCTTGAGGAAGGTTGGACAGGAGAAAAAGACTGTGCCCCACACATTGTGCCCATTGAGGAAGAAGCAGAGTATGCTGGAGGTCAACAGACAACAGCCACCAGATTTTGGATTGAAGGATAACGTCTAATCAAGTCTCTCCACTCACATGGAGAGAGTGAATGGAGTCTTGAAATCACAGCTCCATGCTGTCTCTGTAGTCTGACTGTACGCAGGCCTGGAATGCTCTCCCTCCTCCCCTCCCTGGCGGCCTTCAAGTCTCAGTTCAAATCCTGCCTTCTATGAAAAACCCTCACTGATCCCCCTTCATTCCAGTAACTTTACTCTATTGGTTACTTCTGATGTATCATATGTACATCTAGAGATATATGTAGATATACATAATAAATAGATAAATCTACATCTACATATTATATAGAATACATATATTTATGTAAATATAATCATGTTTATTTAAATGTATGTATTTAATAAATATATTTAGTAAATCTATATTGTATAAGCATATAAATCTACATCTACATATTTTATATATAAATATATAAAATATATTTACATAAATACAAACCTACATTTCTATAAATACATGTATATATTCAATAAATATTTAATAAATCTATATTGTACAAACATACAAATCTACATCTATATATTTTATATGAAAATAATATAATATAAACCTATGTTTCTATAAATACATGCATATATTCAATAAATATATTTAATAAATCTCTATTATATAACCTTATAAACCTACATCTATATATTTAACATATTTCTAGAAATATAAACATACATTTGTATATTTCATAACTCTATCGATCTAGCTATATCTAATAGATTACATACATCTACAAATGGACATCTATAGATTTTGTTCATAAGTTTGTTTGCATGTTGTCTCCCTTATTAGACTGTGAGCTACTTGAGGGCAGAGATCTTCTTTTTGCCATTCTTTGCATCCCCAGTACTAGGCTAAGAACTTGAACCCCGATTTTCCCTATTCGGTTGGTCAGCTAGCATTAATCTCCTGCTCTGTTCAAGTTCTGCCTCTGACACAAACTAGCTTTGTGATCATGGGAAAGCCACGTAACCTCTAGCGCCCCAAATAACTATCTAAGACAGCTACTGAGCTTCACTGGTAGAGGGAATTCCCACACAATGAGTTGCCTATGGTGCTGAATTCCAGATCCACCCAACACCGCTGCCACCATCACCACCACCATCACCAAAAATGTAAATTCTCACAGTTGAGTTCAATCAGCCTCTCAAGCATGGCTCAGGAGAGCACGGCTAAGCAGCAATTTGCTTGAAAAAGATCAGGGCAGGAGAAGGGGGTAATTAGTGAACCTCAACTCCAAGAAGAACCAAAAAAGCCAATCTGGCCGTAGGCTCCACGAAGAGAGGCCCAGAATGAGGCCTAAAGCAGGGACCGGCCCAGCCCTGTTCTGTCCTGGTCAGCCTCCGTCTGGCACATCCAAGTGCCACGTGGGAAGCACGTTGCTAATCCAGAGAGTATCCAGAGGCAAGCAGCCAGAAGGACCCTCCAGGTCATGCAAGACCATGCCAGGGGAGGATGAGCTGAAGGCAGTGGGGATGTTTCGCCTCAAGGAGATAAGAATCAGAGAGGACATGAAGTAGAGGCCGGATCAGGCTTTCCCCATTTAGCCTGAGACAGTAGAACTAGAAGCAGTGAGCGGAAGCTACAAAGAGGAAAAATTGGGCTTAACGTAAAGTCACGTCAAGTCAAATGAACAAGAGTGCTAGGCACTGTGATAAGACCTGGGGATACAAAGAATGGCCAAAACATCCCTGCCCTCAAGGAGCTCCCAGTCTAAGGGGGGAGCCAACATGAAACGATAAGGTAAAAACAAGCTACAGATGGATAAATTGCAGGGAATCTCAGAGGGAAAAGGGGAAATGGTTTCATGCAGAAGGTGGGAGTTTAGCTGAAGGACCTGAAGGAAGCCTGAGAAGCCAGGAGGCTGAGAGAAAGAGGGTGAAGACTCCAGGCCTGGGAACAGGCAGAGAAAATGCCTAGAATGAGGAGATGGGAGTATCCTGTCTGAGGAAGGGCGAGGAGGCCAGCGTCCCTGGATCCCAGAGTAAATGGAGGGGAATAAGGTTGGGGAAGCGAAGTTGTGAAGGGCTTTCAACACCAACCAGAAGGTTTTATATTTGATCCTGGAGAGGATAGGGAGCCATTGGAGTTTACTGAATAATGCTGGGCGAGAGGTGATATGGGTTAGGAATTTCGAGGCAGAGGGAAAGATATAATGGGAAAAGACTAAGATCAGAGAAAAGAATTTCAGATGGCAAGGGTCAGGGATATACTGAGATAATGTGTCTAAAGTGCATTGCAAACCTTATAGTACTACCAAAAAGCTGTTATTATTTTTATCATTATCATCACCATCACCATCATCAAGGATGTGACATCTCTATGTGTGGTAGAGTTGGGACAGAGGAATACGTCACGGGAAATAAGGGAACTGAGGAACTCAAAGGTTAGAGCTTGAGGAAGGTTGGACAGGAGAAAAAGACTGTGCCCCACACATTGTGCCCATTGAGGAAGAAGCAGAGCATGCTGGGGGTCAACAGACAACAGCCACCAGATTTTGGATTGAAGGATAAATAAATCTCAAAGGAAGAGGTTACTACATGGTGATGGTGGAAGGAAAGCTTGGAACTGACAACAGGGAGCAAGAAGTGCTCTGACCAGCGAGTTGGGGAAGGGGAGCGGGTACAAGGGAAAGTGGAACCAGGGCTGGAAATGGCGACCAATGATACCACGTCACAAGGATGGTGCCAGGATGCAGTGAGTCTCACAAGATGGGAAAAATGAGAAAGGAAAAGGCTTAAGATGAAAGTTAAGTTTACGACCTTTGGGGGAGGTATTTCAGAGAGTATATAAGGAAATGTGAAGGAAAGAAAAGCTTCCTGACAATTGGTGACACCCCAAAGTGACATGGGCTGACTCAGAAGCTGGCAGGGCTCCCCTTATTAGAGGGGATGGATGAGCATGTTCCAGGTATATTGTAAAGTATCTCCTTTTTCAAGAAAAGGCTAGCTTAGATAGCCTCTGAGATCCTTTTCAACTCTGAATTTCTGTGATTCTGTGAAATCATTTACACTGCCCTCTACATGTGACAAAGTCCGTTGCCATTCACAAGTTGCTCTGTAGCCCTCTACTGATTAGAAAGCCCTGTACCATTGACAAGGTTATCTACTGTGACTATATCCTCTACAGTTTACAAAGCTCTCTCTCTTTCTCTCCTGCTTGCAAATTCTATCATTTACAAAGCCCTCTTTGATTTACAAATCTCTCTGCACCAATGTGCTTTTCAGTTTACCTTTTTAATGTCAAAAACTAAAGAGAAACAGAAATGAGTTGCTCCAACCATCCAGGACAGAACTTCACAAAATGAAGCCGATAAACCAGTGTGAACTCCAGTAAACAGCCCTAACGCTTCCAATTGCCAGGAGAGGGTCATATCAAGGAAGCTCAGCCTGAGCTCTAGTAAACAAACCAGAAGCCTACAGTAGCTTGGAATGAGGATACTCATTAGAACTGAAATAAGAACTCTGGAGGAGAGAAGTAGAAAGAAAATTAACAGCTTAGAACAGAAGGCAGAAAACCTGAGCCAAGTCGTAGACTCCATGAAAAACAGAAATATTAGCTCAAAGTCGAAAGATTGAAAAAAAATGGATGGAAATGGGAAATATCTACTTTCAAAAACAGGTGACCCAAAAAAGAGAATTTAAAAATCACTGTACTCCCTGAAAACCAAGACCAGACAAAAAAACTTGGATACCGAAGGTCAAGAAATCATAAAAGAAATCTGTCCAGATCTATTAGAAGCAGAAGGCAAAGTAAAAACAGAAAGAATCCACCAATCATCTCCTGAAATAAACTCCAAACTAAAACACACCAAGGAACATTATAGTCACAATCCAGAGCTTTCAACTCTTTTTCAAAGAAAAAATATGGCATGGTCAAAATCACACACCTACTACAAAGGAGGTAAATTCCTAGAATATGATATTTATCAGAAATAACTTAGCTTCACAAACTGAGTATAAAACTACAGGGAGGAAAAGGCCCTTTAATAGAATGAAGGACTTTAGAGCATTCCTGATGAAAGAGCCAGAGCTTCTCAGAAACTTTGAAATGCAAACACAAGAGTCAAGGGAGAGACTAAACAATACTGAAGCACATTCTAATGAAGGGAGAAGAGACAAAAGGCTCTTCAGAATCTCACTTCTTCAAGGGGCACAGAGCTGAGAAAATGAAGGAGGTCTCAGTGTGCTTTTGTTCTGTTGTGTTGATTTGCCAAGAGAAAAGAAGAGGGAATTTGCTGAAGAGGGAAGAAGCCGCTAAGTCTTGTAATTGGAGAGGGCAAGAGTTTACAGACATGGAGGAAAGGATGGAAAGGGTGACCGTGTCATGAACTGATCTGAACTGAACAAAGGAGGACCGAACACATGCGTGTGCATGAATGTGTTCACAGGTGCATACACACACATACGAAGACTAGTGGAGAAATACATTATGTTCCTAAAGGAAACAGGAGGAGACTGGGGGAAGGCTGAAGCAGGAAGATAGGCTTGGGGAGGGAACAGTCACAAGCAGGATAAATTTCAACTTCGAAGTGTGGATGGGAAAGGAAGGAAGAAATGAAGGGAAGGTAGAAAGGAAGAGAATGAAACAGGAGAGTGAGAGTAAGACAGAAACAAAGAGAAAGAAAGAAGAAAGAAAGAAAGAAAGAAAGAAAGAAAGAAAGAAAGAAAGAAAGAAAGAAAGAAAGAAAGAAGGAAGGAAGGAAGATTAGCAAGTATTAGTATGTGTCAGTTGATTACTGAATGGGAATAGAAAGGACTACCTCAGCTGTGTGCGCACCTTTACGAAAATTAACTGTGAGCAGTAGTTGTGGCACACAAACTAGGCCTGGTTCTGAAACCAAACTGCAAACCAATTGTTCACTTGTGTAATGCTTTCTATCTAAATTAATCTATTAGCAGCTGTCAGAAAACATCTCATCATCATTGGTAAGACATACAGCATCAAGGACCTGAGCTCTCTTGCTAAAAGCCTCATAAACACATGTAGAAAAGTAGAAATATTAAACACATCCTTTCCTGACCACAATGCACAAAAAATTAGACTCAATATAAGGCCATTAAAGAAATGATTAAAAATTCAAAGACTATTTGGTCTCCAAGAATTGGAGACTAAATAACTTAATCCTATGGTAGGTGAAAGAACAAATCATAGAAACAATTGATAATTTAATCAAATAAAATAACAATGGGGTAACATAGGAAACCTTGGAGGACTGTAGCCAAAGAGATCCTTAGGGGGAAATGCAGATCTCTTAATCACTTTCATCCACAAAAGAGAGAAAGAACACAGTGAATTAGACATATAACTAAAACAGAACAAAAACTAAAAAAAAAAAAAACCTAGAAAAGCAACAAAGAGAAAAATCCAAACTAAATATAAAATAGAAATTCTGAAAAATCAAAGGGATAAAATGAAAAAAAAAGGATTGACAAAACTAGAAACTATTTTAGAAAGCTAATAAAATAAAGCTATTAATCTATTTTTTTAAAAAAAAGAGGAAAATCAAATTTCAAATATAAAAATAAGAAAAAGAATTCACAACAAACGCAGAGGGAATAAAGAAAATTACTAGAAACTATGTTATCCCATTATATGCCAACATAGTTGATGACAAGTGAAATGGATATTTACAAAAATATAAAATATTCATAATAACAGGAAAAATACAGATTTTAAATAATCTTATCTCAGAAAAACAAACAGAACAAACCACAAAGGAACTTCCAAAAGGGAAAAAACCCAAAACCAGCTGCTTTTGCAAGTGAATTAATTACAGTATTATATAAATTGTTTGCAAAAGCAGGAAAAGTCGAGATCTTACCAAATTCCTTCTAGGAAGCAGATGTGGTTTTGATACCTAAACCAGAGAGATTGAAGTAATGAAAGAAAATGACAGACCAATATTTCTAATGAGTATTAATGCAAAAATATTGAACAAAATGTTAGCTAAGAGGGTAAGCAACGTATTAAAAAGATTCTATACTCTGACCAGGTTGGATTTATACTAGGAATGCAGGGTTGGTTCAATATTATGAAAACTATAAACATAGTAGTCATATGACAACAAAACCATGCAATTTTTCCACTAGATGCAGAACAATTGATACTCTGATTAAGACATCGTCAAGAAAAAGTCATTTTTCAAAACTTCCAAACGCCGATGGATACATTGACCAATCAGGTCTTGAGAGGATGATGATGTGGCAGACCGAGGATGATGGCCTAGAATGTGAAAGGAGACAGACATCTGGAAACACGGGCACCGTGGGGGTTTGTTGGAGCTGCCTCGATTTGTTTGTTACAAATAGAGGTTTTTGTTTGTTTTTTTGGGGGGTTGGGGGATAGTGTTGAAACTACTGGTTTAAATTTAATATAGACTTTGAAGAATTAAAGCTATACATAATTTTTTAGTTTCACATACCACCCTTTCATCTGTTTTTTGTATGTAAAAATGCTCATATTTACTGATGTCTAAGTTCAGAAAAATCTTTTAAAAACCGTTTCAAAAAATAATTAGACTCTGTCTGAAAAAAAAAAAGACGGGAGGAGGCTTGTGAGAGGCAGAACCTGTGGACATCAACAAAACCATCAATGCCCTTCATGACTTGTCAAGTCCTCAGCAATGCCCAACGCCGGCGACAACTCACAAATCATTCCATCGTTGAGAAGGGCCCATATAGTTTAGGGGCAGCTAGGTGGCCCAGTGGACAGAGTGGATAGGGCGGGCACTGGGCCTGGAGCCAGGAAGATGTGAGTTCAAATGTGACCTTAAGACACTTCTTAGCTGTGTGACTCTGGGCAAGTCACTTCATCCCGTTTGCCTCAGTTTCCTCATCTGCAAAATCAGTTGGAGAAGGAAATGGCAAACCACTCTGGTGTCTTTGCCAAGAAAACCCCAAATGGGGTCATGAAAAGTTGGACATGACTGAAATGACTGAACAACAATATACAGTTTAGAGAGCCAACCAATCAATGCTCTGGAGACAATGCGTGAGGTGCTATGATTCCAACTCTGACACACTATGATTTCAATGGCCTTTCCTTTTCCAGGCCTCAGTTTCCCTTTTTATAGAAGGATAGGCATTAGATCTTGTGGTTACTAAAGAACTAGCTCTGGAGTCTGTGATACTAAGAGCCTTTACTTTCTGGGCTTCAGTTTCCCCTACTATAAAAAGAGGCAAGGGTTGGACTCAATGTGCACTCCAATAAGGACACTAATCTCATCCCTGACACCCTTCATGATAAAAAGTCTTTTGGGGGGAGGGGGGAGGGGGGAGGCCTGTCTGAGCACTTTTGAGATATCCCTAACCTACACTCTTTTTCTAAAAGAAGAATACTTTTACTTTGCATTTATACAAAGATTTAAGATCCACAAAGCACTCTGAGGTACCGGATCCTCATGACATGCTGAGAGGTGGGCACTATTACCATCACCCTCATTTTACAGTTAAGGGAATGGAAGTAGGCAGAGGTAAAATGACTTGCTCAGGGTCACATAGTTAGGTAATGTCTGAGGCAGCATTTGAACTCAGGTCATCCTGACTCCAGGCCCAGGCTTGGGCCTGTAATCTTCAGTGCCCCCATGCTAGAACCTTCTCTGACTCGGGCTTATTAATCTAGGACCTCCTCAGCCAATTGCAGCATGTTTCTTCCTATGAAGTCACAGAAAAGCAAGCAATGATATGTACCTGAGCAAGAGCCCACCCCTCCTTATGAAAGGCCTCATGACTAGGGCTTGGCTTTAAGCGCAGCCTCTTGCAGTGACCTTGCTCATCATCCTTCCCCCTCCCACCAGAGACCAGGTTATATGCTGCCCCCTCCCCCACCCACTGAGCGGCACCTTGCTTCTCATGCCCCTCCCCCATCTGGTTCTTGATTCCAGCCTTGACTCCCCAAGGCCCTTCACCCACCTGGGGCTCCAGAGCATCATCTTCTTACCATGAGGCTCGAGTGGCTGTAATATTTTCCCCAAGATTCTTTATTTCTAATGTCTAGTCTCTGGGCCTCAGTCTCCATCTTTATAAACAGTGGGGTTGGAACTACTAATCTCTGGCTTGGAGACTCCCTTTCTTTAAAATGACCCAGGGCTGGATCTGATGGTCTCAAAGATGAGGGGAGCTGACTTGGTTGGGTTTGCTAAAATATTTTTCTTCATTGCAAGGGAAGGTTTACAGGGTTGGGGGGAGGGGTTGTAAATCCAGAAATGCCTGTGATGCAAAAAAGCAAAAGGAATCCTCCTCCAAATCCTTTCATTTAAAAACAAATATTTTAATGAAATCACTACGTTGGAGCAGATGATCTCTTCAGAGCCAGCCCTCCTGCCCTGGAACCCTGAAATCCTAAGCACCTTGATCATTTGGGGCCTGAGTCTCCCTCGTAATAAAAATCAAACTGGTTTGTCCTGCATAAGCTAGCAGTCTGGGTCACTGTGTTATGTTTTCTTTGTTACAAGAGAAGGCTCGGGGAGGGAGGAGAAGGGCCCAGAAATCACTGTGACATAAAAACAAAAGGCATTAACTAATAAAGTTTTTACTTTAAAATAACTGGGTTGGACCAGATGATCTCTTAAGCTCCTCGATTTCTGGCTTGAAACCCTTTAAGTGGCTCCAAATCTCTGGGCCTCAGTTTCTTCAACTGTAAAAGGGATTGAACCCGATGATCCTTGACTTCCCTGGATCTCCATACCCTCATCTATTGAATAAGAAAACGTTTTTGTCCAATTGGGCTCTAAGATCCCTAATATTTACCTAAAATCATTTGTTCCTAATGTCCCCACATGCTCTCTGGGATTTAGTTTCTCTCACTTTATGATAAGGAATAAAATATAAGGGCAAAGAACAACCAATACCACTTTAAAAAAATCTGAGATTGTCATTAGGGTATCATAGTTATCGATTTACAGCTAGAAGATAGAGTCTAGCCTCCTCAACAGATTAGGAAACTGAGGCACAGGGCTATTAAGTGACTTGCCCTTGGCCAATTATAAGGTCCAAACTTGACCTTGAAAAAGATGAAAGAATGTAACAAAGTGTAGGATAATGGAGGTAGATCCCTGCATGTACTGTAAGATCCCTTGATATGCTAATGCTCAAAGTCTGCAAGAGCTGGGTTCAGTAGCTGTGTGACTCTGGACATCTCCTTTACTGAGGTGTTACAAGGATCAAATAAAAAAAAAAAGAGGGTTAGCATTTTATAAAGCTTAAAGTGTGATACAAATGCCAACCATCATCATCACCATCATCACCATCATCACTATCATCATCATCATCATCATCACCATCATCATCATCACCATCGTCACCATCACCATCATCACCATCATCACCATCATCACCACCATCACCATCATCACCATCATCACCACCACCATCACCACCATCATCACCATCATCACCATCATCACCATCATCATCATCAACACCATCATCACCATCATCATCACCATCATCACCATCATCATCACCATCATCACCATCATCATCACCATCATCACCATCACCATCACCATCATCACCATCATCACCATCATCATCACCACCATCACCATCATCACCATCATCACCATCATCATCTTCAACACCATCATCACCATCATCACCATCATCATCACCATCATCACCATCACCATCACCATCACCATCACCATCACCATCATCACCATCATCACCATCATCATCATCATCATCATATCTTATACTGGGTAAATTTTCAAAACGGCTTCTTTTCTCTTGCTTATTTATTCTTTCTTATGTGGGATGAATCTTGGAGTAGGGGAAAGGGAAGAGATATATTTAGAAACGACAATGATTTGGAAACAAAATCTATCAATAAATTTCAATATTAGAAAATTTAAAAATTATATTGCTATCATGGTCTCTAAATACCCCACCTTCAGCCCTGATCACCAGTGATCTCTAAGTCCTAACTTATTTCTTTAAACAATGAGATGTTTGGACCGTATTATTTCTAGGTTGCCCAATTGTCATCTGGGGTCATGTCTTCCAAAGTCCTGCCACTCTGTCCTCTCAGTTTCTTTCCTTTTTAATGACAGGGCTGTCCAGAGTAGTCTTGAAATAATGGAATTCCAACTAGATACCCACAAACCCTGGTACTCATTCTTCCCTGGGTCTAGCTTTCTACCTTTAAACAATGACACATTTGGACTTTGAGGTTGCCTGATGATTGGACTGGGATCATCTCTTCCAAGACAACCTCTCTTGGTCCTCAATTTACCTTCCTTTAAAACACAGAGTTAGAAAAAATGTACTGGAAAGCCCTGATTCTAGGTTTGATTTCCTGTGACCCAATGGACCTTCTCTTATCTGTGTATCCAGATCCTCATCTCCTGAATTTGGAAATTTTTATCCATAAATGGCCATGATATTTTCCCTAAGGTCATTTCTTTTCTTTATTTCAGTGTTTACAAATAATTTCTGGTTTTCCATCACCTACATTTCCTACTATATACATCCAAGTACCTGCTCCCAGAGAGCCTTCTTTTATAATAAAGAAAAAAAAAAGAAGAAAAAATTTTAGCTAAAATAATCAGCATATAAAAAAAAAAATCAGACTCGTGTACAGCGCTGCAGACCCACGGCCCTACCCCCAACTTGTGCAAAGGAGTTTCTGGCCAAGTTTGATCATTAGAGTCCCTCAATATTCTGCCTGTATTGTCTTGTGGTTGTTCTTTCAGTTCAAGCTATTGTGGTCATTGTGTACACTGCCGACTTCCTGTGGAATCAGTTCATCGAAGTGCTTCTCTGCATTCTTAATGCGTGTTATTTCTTAGAGCCATGAAATTCCCTTAGATTCATGTAATACAATTTGTTTAGTGTTTCCCCAACTGATGGGCATCTAGGATGTTCCCAGCTCTCTGCTACCAAACTGTGCTGCCATAAATATTTTGGTGTCTATGGAGCTTTTCCTTTGGCCACTGACTTTGGGGTACATGCCCAAGAGTCTGCAGACTCTCTGAGGCAAAGGGTGTGCAAGTTTCTGTCAGATTCCTAGCATCTTTCCACATGACCTTCCAGAACGATTGTCTCGCTTCACAGCTACCGCAACAATGCACTGAACGTGTCCGGCACCAACCGGCCATCTTTTGTCATCTTGACTATGTGCATGGCATGAGGTGGAAGTGCAGGACTGTTTGGATACTACGGAGTTGAAGCTTTTTTTGCATATGGTTGTTAGCACTTTGAAGTTTTTCTTTTCAGAACTGTCTGCTCATACCTTTGGATCACTTACTGTGAGGAATGGATTTTGATCTTACATATTTCTCCTAGTCATCTACCCATCTAAGAGGGGAGATGCTTATCAGAAATACAAAAATACAAGATTTTTTTTCCCAGTCAGCCACTTCCTTTCTGAATGTACTTGTATTATTTTTTTTCATGCAAAAGCTTTTCACCTTCATATAATCAAAATGGAAACCATTTATTTAAAATGCATATTCTGTGTACTGGTTTATTTTAATGAAAGCAACAGACCATAGTCTTCAAAGGTCCTGATCTGCAATATTTGTCTGAGTTCAGACCCAAGAATCACTTCCAGCAAGGAGCCATTTGAATCCCAGTTTCTAGCTTTGATCACTTTTCCCAAAAGGATCACTGCCGGAACTCAGGACCTCAGTGTGACTTGGTTTAAAGTGACAGGATAGATGCCAGAGTCACCAAAGGCCTTGATTCCCCAAATTAACAAGCAGATGTCTGAGATGGCATGAACTTTCTCTGAGCCAGAGTTTTATCCTTTGGGAAATAAAGTCTTTAAAAAGCATACTTTCAAAATGACCTGATCCACTCCCTGGGATCCTAGCTTCCCCAAATCTCAAACATTCAGGGTATTTAGAGGGCAAGGTTTGAAAGAGGGTCTCAAAAAGCCCTGAGTGTAGCCCTGAGGACAAGGGGGCCTGAGGGTTTCCCTGGGGATCTAGACTGACAAGCTGGGGTTTCCTATATATTACCTTGCTCAAAACCACAGTTTCATCCTTCCAGAAATGAAGCATTTGGAAACAATAGTTTAAAATGACTTGATCCTCACAAACACTAGGATTATTATTATTACTATTATTATCATTATTATTATTATTTGCCAAAGCCTAAATAAACTGGCAGAGCCACCATTTCCCTCCTTCAAGAAGACTGAAGACCCCAAGGGAAACTTGTGGTCGCTAAAGGACTTCATTCTAGCCCTGAGAGCAAAGGTTGCTGGGTATTTGTCCCACTCCTAGCCTCAGTTTACCCGGGTGGCTATGGAAAATGTGTCCTAGCCCTGATGACCTTGTATTTGCACTGAGAACCCAGGAGCCACCTGGATGCAATGGTTTCTAAAATGACGAATACTCTGCCTAGGATCATTTCCTTCTTTGTAGCTCTGGTTAAATGCAGTGGGGGCAGTGGTAACTGAAGCCAGCTCTTACTGGATCCAAGATTGTTCAATTTTCAGTGTGAGCATTTACACATTGAAAATGCTACAAATCTGAGCTTGATTTATTGTTTGGTTGATTATCTAGACTGAAGAAAGTGGGGGTAACCTTAAAGATGTGCCCTTGATACATTTTTCTTTAAGAGAGCTAGTGGTTAAACATTTACCAACATACCTCCAAATGGAGGGATCCCATGGTCACTGAAGGCCTGGATCCCCAAGCTGACAATCATTTCTCTCTGCAGGTTGTCTTCCTCTGAGCTATAGATTTATCCTTTGGGGACTGAGGTCTTTGGAAAGCAGAATTCCTGAAGTACTTGATCTTTGCCCTGGGGTCCTTTCTTCCCAAACTCTAAGGACTCAGTTGTCTCCTTTTAGAAGACACTTGGTGAAAACACGGTCTCTAAAGCCTTTGATTCTGGGCCAAAGGACAAGGGGCACAGGTGGTTTGCTCCATTCCTAGCTTCAGTTTCCCTAAGCATTGACTGTCTACACAATGGTCCTAACCATAAGAGCCAATATTCCCTCTTCATTCAAGCCTCTGGGAATCCAGGATCACTTCAAGGAAGGCCGGGGTTCCCTGGTTGCTTGAATTTTTATTAATACATTGCCTGGCAACATTTCTTCCTAAATGTCACCAACCCAAACATAGAAACTCAATTTCACTATGTTTGGAAGGGATCCCATGATCAGCAAAGGCCTTTATCCTCAGACAAACCGTCATGGGTCTATAATGAAGCTTTGAGAAATCAGAGTTTCTAAGTTACCTGATCCTTTACTTGGCATCATTTCATCCCAAACTCTAACCTAGGAGTGAGGAACCTGCAGCCTTGAGGCCACATGTAGCCTTCTAGGTCCTTGGGTGCAGCCTTTTGACTGAGTCTAAGTTTTATGGAACAAATCCTTTTATGAAGGGGATTTGTTCTGTGAAGTTTGGATTTAGGCAAAGGGCCAAACTTGAGGACCTAGAGGGCTACACGTAGCCTTGAGGCCTCAAGTTCCCCACCCCTGCTCTAACTGCTCAGGGCCTCAGTTTCCCTTCCTTCAGAAGAAACCTAGTAAGATGATGGTCTATAAGGACACCAATTTTGACTCTGAGAACAAAGGTCTGGGGTGTTTCCTCCGCTCCTAGCCTCATGCTCCCAGCCCTGACAGCCAATATTCCTCTTTTTTCATTTCTTTCACTTCTAGCAAAGACCTCTCTGGATCTTTTTCCTAAGACATCCTCCCACTTCCTCATTCTGTCCTCATTTAAAGTTACTGATTGAATTTGATGTCCTGTAAATGCTGTGATCCCAAACGTGAATTTTTCTTCACAGTTAATACCTTCCCCTGTGCTGTCTCCATTTCCTCAGGTTCGTAACCAGTAGATTTTCAGCCAATAGCGGGTCTGAGGTCTGAAGCTCCCCGTGCCCCCATTTTCCCACACTTGGTGCTGCAATTTCCCTTTCTTTAAGTGCCTGGCTTGGTGATTGCTGGCTCCAAAGGCCCTGACTCCACCTTTCATTCCTTGAGCTCCCGAGCGGGTGTTCTTTGCTCAGGGTTTTCTCCCTTTGGTGAAGAGACATTTGGACGCTCCAGTCTCTTATTTCCTGAAACCACTGCCTCTAAATTGTGCCCCCTCTTTGGGCCTCACTTTGCTTCTCTTTAAATGACTGTGTTGGATCAAATCATCTCTAAGTGCCCTGATTCCAGGGCTGAAACTCAATGACTTTGCCCTTAAAGGTCTAAGCTTCCATCCCTCTAAAATAACTGAGTGGGGACTGGTGGTTGTCAAGACTCCTGATTCTTGTTCTGCCACCCCATGGGGACACCTCTTTGTCCTCAAGGACAGAACTGAAGGTTGGCCATGGTGGTCTCTAAGCCCCTGATTCCATGGGAGCCTCTGAACTCTTTGCTTCTGGTTTCATGAGGAGATCTCCACCTAGAAGACATTTCCCTTCTGGGCCTCAGTTTGCCTCTCTTTAAATGACAAGAATGGAGCCCATAGCTCTTCAGTGGCCTGATCCTAATCCTGACTGTCTGTGATCCCCAGTGTTCGTTCCCCTCTGAGCCTTAGCTTCCTCCTTCAAACAAGGAGAGGTTTGCATCTCATAGTGTCTAAGGGCCCAGACTCATTCTCCGTGATGACTGCTTCTAAAATTTTCTACCAGGCTCTCCCCTTTCCGCCACCATGTTCGTTTCTCTGTCTTTAAATAACTGAGTGCACCCAGTGACTTGTAAAGGCCCTGATCTAGACCTGACCTTTTGTCTCCTCATGGCCTTTGTTTTCTCGGTTGAGTAGAAGGCTCACCTGGCCAGGGATTTTTGTCTTCCTCTGCAACTTCCTGCCATCAGTGGGTGCCAAAAAAAAAGTGGTATATGGGCAAGCAAACAGTCCAAGTCATTTAAAGTCAAAGCAGTTACCTATGGTCATTTTGATGTCTCATGAGAAGCATGATATCTGAAAAGCCAGTCGCTCTGTTTTCAGAAGAAGAATCATCAGCCATTCACTCTCTCCTTAGCCACTTGCTTCCTTCTTGGTGCCTGTTAAGATGCCCTAATCTCTCCTACTTACCTTCCTCCTTCTACCAAATTCTCCAGAGACCTAGTGGAGAAGATGTTGTGACAGCACCTGTCTTGTGACCAGCCTGGGGTTTATCTCACCCTGATGGTTACAAAGGCACTCAAGAGCCCCTGAATAAATACAGCAAGTGGCAGTCATTACAGGTACAGCCAGACGTTAGGCAGGGAATGTAGAGAGTTGGACAAAGACTTCTCCCTATACCTTTTCCCTCTGAGACCAAAATGATTAGGGGCCAATCAATCCTCTATTAATACGGCCTCTGGAGGCCCTGAGGAAACAGCAGAGACAGCCCAATGAGTTGGGGAACTGAAGATTTCAGCAACCCACAGGTCAAAGATGGCACCTTTAATTTCATTTTCATTATATTGTAAAAGTCCATTCAAAATGACTAATCCTTTTTGGTCATGCAACATTGTGAAAGAGATTTTTGTCTTAATAGTTCTGGGAGAATGAGTTAAGTTCATTATGAACCACAATAGGCGTTTTCATACCTCTTAGGCTAGAAAGATAACCAGACAAGGCAACCGAGGCTACGCTTTGTTGGTACTGAGCTGGTGGCTCAAGACCAGAAACTCAGTGCTCCTCACACCTGCCTTCCCCGCGGGAACTGTCTGAAGCCTCCTCTGAGCACAGTCTGCCACTTACCCAGATATCCCAGAAGTCTTAGTAGCCACCTTGAGCCCTACTTTCCGTGCACTCTGAAGTCCAAGTGAAGTACTGAGAGCTGCCCAAACCAGGGTTTTTCTTGGAAGTTTTGTTTTTTCTTCTCTGGCTGATTTCTTTTTTCCCATTGGGATTCCCTCTCTCTGACCAACTCGGCACGTCCCTTCTCACTCCAAGTGATGATTAAGACAATATCTGGTGGTGCCGGGAGCAGTTGGGACTGCTCCCAAGTACCAGTGGAACGAGGGACAGATCTCCTCGCTGGCGCAGGGTTTCTTATATGGTATTGTTTCTGTGGGGAGCACACTAAGCCCCTGGGCTGCTTCTTGCTTTAGAGCTGATCATTATCGCATCATCCTGTATGTGGATGTGGGATGCTTTCATACCCCTGCTGGCTGAGCCAGCTTTCTCGGAATTGGACAAAATGAAGATCAAAACCTTAGAAATGTGTTGCATAGAACAAAGCACATAGAAACATGCAGGGGATTTCTAAACCTAGGAATAGAGTTCAATGTAAAAATAAAGATATTGTAAGAGCATCAAAGAGGAATGGCAGGGGGCAGCTAGGTGGCGCAGTGGATAGAGCTCTGGCCTTAGAGTCAGGAGGACCTGAGTTCAAATGTGGTCTCAGACACTTGATACTTCCTTGTGTGACCCCGGGTAAGTCACTTAACCCCCATTGCCTCACCAAAAAGCAAAAAAAAAAGTAATGGCAGTGATTTGGGGAAATGTAAAGTGAACACTGACAGGTGAGAGAAGCCATCTAACAGCTGCTCTGTTTTCTGTAAATTGTCCTAAAACTTCCTGGTGTAGGCAGGGTGCTTGGGAACTGATCACTTGGCCCCTCTCTGAAGAGGAGGGCTTTCTCAGAGTTCAAAACTGTAATGGATAGGGAAGATTTGCCACTGGGTCAACTGAACCGCCTAAAAACAGATACTGCTCAGTCTGGGTTCCCCCTCCCCCAGGGGTAGCCCTGGTCCCAATTAAGAATCTTCTCAGGAAATGCCCCTTTGGAAGCTGGGATCGGGCCACTAGGTGAAGGGATGCATGTGCAGCCTCCAGGCTACAATGCCAGCTTGCCAGTTACCGGCACAAAAGGGAGAGGCCCCTTGACTTTGTAATGCAAATGGTCTGTCCACAATAGAGACCAACAGTCAGAGAAGCAAGAAGGCGGGCAAGGTCAGACTGATCCAAGTGGACAGAGGAGAAAAACAATGACTAAATTCCAAGCAAAGAGTGAGATTGATGTCAGGACTGGGCTTGCAAAAAGAGTGTACCACAGGAAACTCTAACTTCAGCTAGCCCCAGAAAAATCATCGGCAAAAGACCACCCACCATTTGTTTTCCAGAGCCAAGGGATTCCAGAAAGTCTGCGGAGAGATGGAATAGGGCACAGGAGCACTTCTCTTGGAGAAGCAAAGACTCAGGAGATCATACCCCACAATGGCAGAAGCAGAGCTATCTTCAGAGCTGCACACAGGTAAAGGATGCTCTCAGGAGAGGCATGCAGAGTTGCTGGGTCTGAAACCTCTGGAAATGAGCACAGGGCAAGGGACAGAGGTCACATCAGACCCACTGTTAATGTGGGCCCATTCCCCCTGGTCTCACAGGATTTTAAATAGTAGTGTCTATGGGATCACAGATGCAAAGTGTCAAATTGTGCTCGACTGTTTCACAAGTGCCCATTGTATTCCAGTCATGTGACGTTCAGAAAAATAGGCTAGGACTCTGTGAGCTTCGTGAAAAGAACCATCCATAATTGGGCTACATTGGAGTAACCCGGAAGTTCACTAATAAAGTCAGTATCTGTGGGGTTGAAATGGTTTGGGACTATCTCCAACCTACCCAAAGTATCACCAGAACACTGCAAAGAGCAGGAAGCTAGGACATCATATCTGAACACCCGGAATACCATCCATGCCATCTGGACAGGAGATCACATGAAGACAGGAGCAAGTGGTAGCAGAGCCCGTCATACAAACACGGATTCCTCCAGAGAAGGTGGCCTTTGGTTGCCACTTGACGCCTCAAGACTAGAAGGGCCTGGTTCGAAAAGCTAAGCACAATGATGAGTGGGATGTGCCAGAGGAGCAACCCACCAAAGTCACCTGTCCGACTCCCAACTTTCTCAAGAGATGTCAAGGAAGATTCCCACGTCTTCGATGGCAGATCTCAAAAACGATATGAAGGAACTGCTACTGAGTAGCACCATATGCATTGCCCCTACCGAGGGACGAGGGAAGAAAGAGAAACAAGAGAACTAAAACGATCCCGATACCATGCCAAAAGTTCAAGGACTGTCTGCTAAGCAGCCAGGGGCTTTCAGTATTAGACACGGGCAGCTAATTTGAGCAGATCTCTGTAGGAAAGGATGACAAGAAGTCAGTTTTCATCTCCCAGTCTGACTGTGTCCCCAGAGGTATCTCCAGAGCACCTACCCCTTGTTCAAGGCTTATGGAGAAGGTGGTTGAGGACATAAACTAAATGGAAGGTGTTGATATACTCAGGTGGCTTCGTTGTCTTTGGAAAAAATACTGAGAGAAGAGCAGCAATGATACGAGCAGTGCATTGGCTTGAAGCAGCATGCGAAATTGTCAACCGACAAAATCTTGTTCTGTCAAATAGAAAGACCAAGTCATGGTCCATCAAGGTGTGAGCATTGGCTTAAAGCAGAGTAGTACTCAACTGGCTACATGACAAACCTCTGAGACTTAAGGAATTACTTTTTTAGCATTTGATGGATATTATTGCACATTTTCAAAGAACTCTGTTGCTGTTTCTTAAGCCCTCAATGATCTCACTCATGGATAAATGATGGAGGAGAATCAGGAACATAAGGGTAAGAAAGGTCTCTTTGATAGAAACTGAAATTTTTCAGATATCCTTGTAATGACAAACGAACAAGCTTTTAAAGACCTGGTCCACTGCCTCTCTCACATGCATCACTGTTGGCTTATGCAGATCCAAGCAAGCCCTTTGTCCTTTATACAGATGTCGGGCACATTTGCAAGCAATCTTGTACGAGGAGAGTACTGGTGAGCTGAAACTGACTGCATTTGCCAGTACAAGATTTAGTGACAGGAGCAGACCAAGTAGGGGACAGATTGAACAACTTGCCTGTTGACAAAAAAGCCCCACAGAGACCTATTGGACTGCAAGCCCCTGTCATTGTCATTTGGGGAGTGAGTTAGACTCCACAGTGATGCAAGAAGAAAGAAGTGATGGACAGTCAACCAATTAGATTCTGAAGAGATGACTCACCAGATTGTCGAAGTGAGATAATAATTGAAAATGTGATGATTCAGGAGAGAGAGAGACACTGCTGTGTACTGTCATTTCCCTGCAAGTCAACTTCAACCTGAAGGAGACCTCAACCATACCATAGGTGAGATCTGACCCTGCAGACAGCTCCTTTCCTGCCCACTGTTTCATTTAGCTGAGGGTACAATGTCCAAAAAAACCAACAGCTTGCCAGAAACAGGATCAGGTTTGGGATTGCATGTCTGTAGGTTTGAGGATGCTGATAATCAGCCTAGACTAAATATCAGGACAGAAAGGTACAGGTCAAGCACAAAGGCCTAGAACCACCCAGCCAACAATCAGTCTAAGTTAGGGCGATGTTGGAAAAGTGGTAATGAGAACGTGTTTTCTGACTTTGGGTTTTGGGTTTTTTTTGCCTTTTTATGTTTCCTTGCTTATATGCTGACAGTATGCATACACTTGCTATGTGTGCATGTAACATGTTATGAATGTAATTAAGACACTGAATCGCTGAAGGAGATCTAATCAAATGAAGCCCCGTATTGTACTATGTTCACTGCACACAGTGGTGGTGTGGATATTATGTAACTGGTAGCGTGGGCTAAGTATCTGTGATGTTGGGATAATTACCCTAGCTGTATTGGATTTTTTATCACAATGGTCAGGAGATATCTCTACAGGTGTTCAAATATACCTCTAGTGATTTTGCCAAGACTGAAAAACCTTTCACTAAGGGGGAAAGCATCACCTCTGCTTGGCCAGGAGGTTCTCTTCTCTTCGGCATTTTCCTCCCCAGTCGCTAGGCTAGAAAAAACCAGGAAGTATATATAGATAGAGGTGAATTACCCGGGCCATTTGAAGTAAAAACAGCTGGCTAAGGATATTCTTATGTCACACTATGAGAGGGACATCATTCTTTATGGAGAAGACACCAGAAAAGGACCCCTGAGAAACATTTCAGAAACCTGCCAAAGGCACCAAGACAGTGTCCATCTGGAGGCCCTTCACAAGGCAGGGGAAGCCACCACCTCTGGAGGAAGCCCATTCTCCTTCGTGGGAGAGTTTTCCTGACATCTGGCCTAAACTGGCCTTTCCACTCATTGGGTCTGCTTCTGACCTCCAGAGCCAAATGGGCCAAGGCTACCCCAGCTGCCACTCAGAGATCTTCTGGTCTACCTCTTCACGAATCTACTTTCCCAGAACTACAAATAAAGAGGCAAAGCCTGAATTGGCTTAGGACATAATGATGTCAGCTCATCAAACTAACTGCGGTTTATGATTGGATGACTGAAGAAGACAGCAATGAAATGAATAGACTCCTGAGTTCGAGGAATTTGGTCCCAATTTCTCCTTCACACAACAGTCCTTCAGATACTTGAAGAAATCTATCGCGGTCCCTCTGAGTCTTCTCCAGGCTACACTGGCCCAGTTCCTTCAACCAAGTACATGGACTCAAGATCCTTCACCATCCTGGTTGCTCCTCTAGAAACTCTCCAACTTCTCAGTCAAAGAAGCATTTATTAAGTGACAACTGTGTACCAGTCACTATGCTAAGCACTGGAGATACAAAGAAAGACAAGAGACAGTCCTTGGTTTCCAGAAGCTCCCAAGTCCAACGGGGGAAGCAAAAGAACGACTCCATACAAACGAGATGCATACAGGAAAAACGGAGGTGCTCTCAGAGAGGAGGTCCTAAGATGAACAAGACTGGGAATTGAAGGAAGTCAGGAAAAGGCCAGCCAGTGAAAACGTCTGGAGTTGGGAGACAGACTGTTTGTGCTTGAGGAACAGTAAGGACACCATTGTCGCTGGATCAAAGAGGACAGGGCAGAGGGAAGGGAGCAGAGGTGTGAGGTGTTAAAAAACCAACATCCTTCTTAAAGCATGGAAGCCAGGGCTGAACAAAATAAAATGTTCTAGATGAAGTGGGATGAGGCCCGAGAACAGTGGGACTGTTGAAGCCCAGCCCCTCTCCGCTCAGCCCAACACCAGCACGTGAGCTTTTTCGCCAGCTACATCCCACTCTAGACTCCTAGAGCTTGCGGTCCACAACCTCCACCCCACTCTGGCCCAAGGCTTTTCCAGAACAGCTGTTGTCTGATCATGTCTCTTCTATCTCGTATTTGTGAAGTAGTTCAAAGAAACAAGAGTGGAAATCTCCACCACTACGGACAGTAGGGAAGTTGGGCAGCGCCCTGCATCAAGTGTGATGTTTGTGTCTGTCCTCACAGTTGAAGGAGTGAGTGGAGGCAGATCTCCCTCCTAGAGAGGAAAGTAAAGAGACTGGAGGACCACTTCTCCACACTCCAGCTTGTTAGGGAGAATGAAGAAAATAGTAAGGAGGCTTCAAATGGGGGAAAACTGGCTCGGAGGTGGAAGAAGAGACACTTAATCCTTGCCAGAATGGTGAAAGAGTGGGCCCCAATTAGCCAGCGGAGAAAGGGAAGGAAAAGCCCAGCTGGCTCTGCAGAATGTTACTGTGGGGCCCCAGAAGCTCTCTCAGAGGAGAGATCATCGAGTGGAGAGGAGGTGATGATGAGATGGCAGGCTGTTGTCTTCCTGACACACGGATCCAAGACATGATGGAGAAGCTCCCAAGACTCAGCCAATTGGAGGACAGCTACCCACTTCAGGTGATCCATATGGGCTTCCTCTAACTATAGGCTCCAAGGCCACCAAAGGGTCCACGAATGAATGCAGTGAGCAGTCAGATGAGTGCAGGTGAAAGGGACGAGACAGAAGCCACTCCACATCCACACCCTTTACATTTGAGACCGAAACTGAGGGGGCAGCCACTCTGACCTTTGGGTGTGCCTGGAAAATGCCAGGAACAGAAGAAGGGTGAGGGAATCAAGAGTTCAGAACTCACTAGTTTTAAAGTTAACAGTCTAAATTTCATTTTCTCTATATTAAAGAGTCCATTTAATCTGCATGTGAATGAGTAATCCTTTCTTGTCAGATAAAGTTTGAAAAGAGATTGAAATTCTGCAGGAATGAGGGCATGAACCGGGTTAATTATGAATTATGATGAAACCAGACCAAAACCCAGGCAAAGCAAGTAGCAATGGGGGTGGTCTGCCCAAACGACTTCTACCTGCATACTAGAAGTGAATGGAACTGTTCTCCCTCACAGAGCTTGCTCCCTGGTCGTTCGCCCAGAAAGAGACCTTGGAGCAGCCCAGCCTTCTACTGATGCTAACGCAGGAAACACACAGCGATCCATGACCAATGAAGGTACTTAGAGTGCTTTATCTCTGACCCCAATTCTTAGTCTCAGAGCATTTCTTCCCAAATGTTTCCTCCCTCTAGGCCTCAGTTTCTATCTTTTTAAATTAGAGAGTTGGAATCAATGACCTTAAAGTGTTATGCTTCCATTCCTTATTCGAGAGGTGGGGAGCCTGTGGCTTCAAGGCCACATGTGGCCCTCTAGGTCCCCAGGTTCGGCCCTTTGGCCAAATCCAAACTTGGCCTGGAGGCTGCAGGCTCCCCACCCCTGCCTTACACCCTTTGAGCCTTGGTTTCTTCATTTGAACAATGGACCCAATAGCCTCTAAGGGCTCTGATTCCTTCTCTGAGGTTTCTTCTTAAAGGTCCACCTCTCTAGACCTCAGTTCCCCTCTTTGGAAATGATCAAATTGGACCTGATAGACTCTTAAGGGTTCTGGTTCCAGGCCTGATATCCCAGGATCTCAGTGTTGCCCTCTCTCTGGACCAGTTTCCCTCTTTATAAAATGGCAGCATTAGACCCAATAGCCTCTTAGGACCCCGATTCCACCCTGATGGTCTTTAAGATTCTTAGTTCCTGCTCTGAACCTCTGTGATCCTAAGTGTCTCTCCATCACTGGGCCTCAGTTTCTTCCATCTGCAGAGTGAGGCGATTTGACCCAGTGGTCACTAAGACGATTGATTCCAGCTTTGAGATCTTTGAGATACTCCTAAATGGCTTCCCCTTTCCTAGCCTCAATTTTCTTCTCTGGAAAATGACAGGGTTAGATTTGAGGGTATAAGTATAGTATACTACAATACTAAGGCCTTCTCTCTCTCTCTGCACCTCAGTTCTCCACTCTATAAAATGAAGAAGTTGGGATGAATTGTCTCTGATACCCTGCAATCCTGAGCTCCCCTTTCTGGGCCTCAATCAGACCCTCCTCCCCCGCAATTGGCTGGGCTCAGCTTCGGCGAGAGCCAAGTCTGGGGATTGGCTAGGCTGGTGATGGGAGCACTACACAGAGCCGCCTGGAGTTTGGTTGTCCTGACAACCCCTCAGCAGGACCTAGCATGTGTGTGTGTGTGTGTGTGTGTGTGTGTGTGTGTGTGTGTGTATGTGTGTATGTGTGTGTGCATGTGCGTGTGTGTGTGTGTGTGTGTGTGTGTGAGAGAGAATGTTTGTGTGTATTTGTGTATGCATGTGTGTGAATGTGTGTGTGTTGTCCTGAGAACCACCTAGAGTTTATTAGGGACAAGTAGCATGGCCCCTTCCCCAATTCCATGCTCTTCATGGGAAAATAGGCACTCTCCAGGGTAGGTCCAAGTCTGTCATTGTAGGACATGCCATCCAGGCAAGGAGGCAGAAGAATCAGGGCCCTTGGGGACCACACCACAAAACAAACTGAAGCCTAGAGAGGCAGAGCCATTTAGGATGCCAAAATGGCAGGGCCGGAATCAGGGCCCTTGAGGGGGAAACTGAGGCCCAGCGAGAAGCCACTCAACTAAGGTTATAACGAGGTAATGGCAGAGCCAAAGCTCCTACCTCCCCACTTGAGTATTATCTAATTGAGCTACAGTCAAGAGGAGTGTGGGCTGCTTCCAGAACCACCTCCCAAGCTCCCTTGGTCAAGGAAAGAAACCAAGCCTGGGACAGGAGAAGGCCCCAAGGCTAGGACAAAAGCCATGATGGGGAAAATAGCCAGGGACTAGCTCTAAGGGGACAAGGAAAGGCATGAAAGAGAGGCCAGAGGCTGCTGCCTGCCCTCGGGGCATAGAATGACATGACCCCCCCAAGTTCCAGTCAGCAGATGACCTCTTCCCAAGGATGTTCGAGACTGGACTAGCTGCTCTCCCAGGTCCCTTCCCAGCCCAGAGGCAGGTGGGGAATCACTGGGCCCCTCCGCTCTCAAGGCCTCCTTTCACAGGGAGAAATCTCTGCTGCCCACACTGGGGAGCCTCTGGGATTCTGGTATATAGCTACTTGAACAGAGAAACGTGTTTTATCTCAGTTGAATTAGACCAGCACTGCCTCCCAGTCTCAGCCTTTTCTGCAGAGAGCTCTCCCTCCATCCTGGCGGCTTCCCCACCAGACACCTCAGCTTCTCTAGGGCAGGAAAGCACTTCCAATTTCACCTAGTCTCACCCCTGCCCATTTTACAGGCAGGGAACCTGAGGCCCAAGAAAGGAAGTGACTGATGTTAGTGCCAGAAAGAGACATTAGAGCTCACAGGCGGCTCAGTGGATAGAGTGCTAGACCAGGAGTTCAAACCGCAATTCAGATACTTAGTGTGACCCTGGGCAAATCACTCGACTTCTCCTAGCCTCAGTTTCCTCATCTGTAAAATAGGAATAATGGCACCTACCTCAAGGGGTTGTTGTCAGCATCAAATGAAAGAACATTTAAAGCCCTTAGCAAACCTTAAAGTTATTATTCAAACCTCCTCCATTTTAGAGATGGGGAAATAAGGCCCAGAGAGGGGAAGAGACCTGGCATCTCAGAACATCAGAACTGTACTGGAGCGTAACAGTCCTCTAGTTCACCCTTCCCCCATTTTACAGAGAGAAAAAGAGAGGCCCAGAGATGGGAAGGGACTTGCCAGGAAAAGGAGCCACATCTCCAGAGGGCCCAGCCCAGAGCTCTTTCCAGGGAGCTTCAAACCTGCCTTAGAGAGATTAAGTAACTTGCCTAAGGTTGATGGCCAGCCTTCAAACCCAGGCCCTTCCAGCTCTGACATCAGATGATCCCATGACTTTCAGGAATTCACTGCCCACAGACGCATACAGAGTCTGTCTGTCTGTCTGTCTGTCTGTCTGTCTGTCTCCGTGTGTGAGTGTGTGTGTGTATGTCTTCCCCTCTCTCTCTCTTTTCCTTTCTCTCTCTCTCTCTCTCTCTCTCTCTCTCTCTCTTCCCCTCTCTCTCTCTCTCTCCCCCCCCCACCCCATTGCTTTCTGAGAAGACAGGAAAAGCCTTTTTCTTTTTCCATTCAAAGACAAGAATTCCCCATCTGATCAGCCCCAAGCACCCCTTGCAAGACACAGCTCCACACCGGCCGGTGCTCCCCCTCCTCCCCTTCCAGCACCCAGTGGGCTAGCCACAGGGAATCTGCTAGGGCCTCAGCCCTAGTCTGGCCCTCTCTTACCTTGGCTATTGGTTCACTGTGTGTCCTGGGGCATGTCACTCCCCCACCTGGAGCTAGATTAGGCTAATAACATCTGTGGCATCTACTTCTGGGGGTCGCAGTGGGACCCACATGAGACAATATATAGTTAAGTGCTGCACCAAGAGAGCTGTAGAAATGTGAGTTACTCGCCGTCCTCCTCCTCCTCCTCCCCCTTCTCCTCTTTCCCTCTTTATTCCCCCCTCCCCCTCCCTCTCCTCCCCTTCCTTTCTCCCCATTCTCCTTCTCTCCCTCCTCTTCCTCCCCCTCACCCCCTTCCTTTCTCCCCCTCCCTTTTCTGCCCCTCCCCCCCTCCTCCTCCTCCTTTCTCCTCTCCTCCCTCTGCTCCCAAATGTATCCTGCAGGCTTGCCTCCTTCCTCAGTCCTCTATGCTGAAGCCTTTCATTTCCTTCCCAGCTCAGCCTAGACATCACCTATGTCAGGAAGTGCTCTCTGCAGCTCCCAGATGAAAAGATTCCTCTTGGATTTTCACAAAGCACTTGGGTTCGCCTTTTTGCCATTGTACTGCCCTCTCCCCCCCCTCCCCCGCCCCATTCAGCCACTTCTCCAGGCACCCGCTGTCTCCCTGTTGGTAGAATGTAAGCTTCTTACACACAAAGGTAAAGTTGGGTTTTTTCACCTCCCTGGCACCAAACAGGTGCCCTGAATGGAGCCAGCACTTAGTGATTGTTGGTGGAAGTGAATTAAGCCATCCCCTAACCCCGGCAATGGCACAGTGAGGCAAGAGCCCAAAATGACAGAGCATCTAAACGTGTTGCAAAAATCCTTTGATTCAAGGCCCAGTTCTGTCACTTGGCACTAGGTAACTTCCCTCTCTGTCTCAGTTTCTTCTTCTGGATGATCTCTAAGGACCCTTGCATCTCCAACATTCCATGATCCTAAGTCCATTTCCCCTACCTAGGCCTCAGTTTCCCTAACTGTAAAAGAAAGCTAGGTTAGATCAAAGGTGTCAAACTTACCGACAGGTACGCCACCAAATCACTGCTGAAACCTTATTAAAATGCAATTGGGAAACGTTTTAACAAAATAAAGAAAAGGGCAATACAATATAGGTAATGTTAACTTGTGATTTTCTAAATCAATCGCGGCCAGAATTTGACTTCACTGGGCTAGATGATGGGTTCTTCTAGCTCCACCAGTGTGTATATTCATTCATTCAATTATTTGTTCAGCAAATATTTCTTAAGAAGTGGCCATGAGTCTACAAGCTGGGGGGTGGGAGGGAGACAAAGTATAGATCTGAATGCCAAGAAGAGGAGGAGGTAAGGGAAAGAACAAGCATTTGGCTGTCATGTACTGTGTACCAGTTGCTATGCTAAGCACTTTTTACTATAGTATTATTTGGTCCTCATGACAACCTTGAGAAGTAAATGTTGTTATTATCCCCATTTTAGAGATAAGAAAACTGAGACAAATAGTGGCTATGTAACTTGGCCAAAGTCACATAGCTAGTAAGCGTCTGAGGCCAGATTTGAACTCAGGTCTGACTCCAGGCCCAGCACTCTAACCACTGCACCACCAGCAACCTGCCAGCAATAAAAAATCTGAATTTGTCAGCCCACCATTTCAGGCCCTCTGAGCTGCCACCACACCAACCTTCCAGTCTTATCTCATATTATTTTTATGCACAATGTAACCAAAGTGGACAAGTTGACATTGAACTAGAGTGTCTTTATCAACTACAGGGAGTTTAGGATGGTGGCAACAGGAACAGGAAAAGAGAAGTTTTGGGGGTTTTGAGGGGGGAATGGAAGGGAAATGGAATAATCACTTCTACTTTGGACATGTTGAGCTTGAGATGCCTATGGGACACCCAGATGGAAATACTGGGCAGGCAGCTGTCAGTGTAAGGGCAGTCCAGGAAAGAGATTGAGGGCTGCATAGATAGATTAGAGGCACCTGGGTACCAATAATTGACACCTTGGAAGTTGATCAGGTCACCAAGAAAGATAATACAGTGAGAAGTGAGAAGAGGTCCCAGGACCGAGCCTTAGGGAACAATCATGTTTGAGGGATGGGGGGGGGGGGGGGGGGGGGGGGAAGGATGAGGAAGAAGCAGCAAAAGAGACAGGCAAAGGTCAGGCAGTCAAAGGTCAGGCAGGGAAGACCAATGTCCTGGAAGCCAAGTGGGATGAGGAGTGACCAAAGACCAGTGCACTCAGCAGTTAAATTAAGCAAGACTGGCCACCTCGGAGAGTTAAGTGAGGTGGCAAGATGTCAGATTCCAAGGGATGGAGGCAGGGACTGTTTCATTTGGGCCTCTGTATTCTTATCGCCTAGCACAGTGCCTGGCAAACAGCAGGTGCTTAATAAGTGCTTCCTGACAGAGAAATTGATTGAATGATTGAGGGAGGAGGGAACAAGCTATGAGGAAACAGAAGCCTTTCTAGGAGCTGGTGGGTTATAGGAGACCAGAAGCGGAAGGTGCGGGAAGATAAAGTAAAAGGGCTTTAAGGATGAGGAGAGTCCAGACAAGTCAAGGGACCAAGCATTCAGTAAAGTTCCCTCTTCAGTAAGGCTCCCTTGATCCACCTTGCTAAGTTCAGGAAATACAAATACAACCCAAAAGAAAGATGACCCTCACCCAAAAGGAGCAGCCATTTTAATGGACACACTGAAAAGGGAGTGGGGGCAGGGAATCAGGCAAGGGCCCAGTGGGAAAAGAAGGCCTGAGGGCCCTTGGGGCACAGGGATCCTTCCAGGTTGCTGGGCCCTGGGGAGAAAGAAGTCCAGAAGTTCAGAGAATCAGAAGAGGAGAGCAAAGAGGAATGAAGGATTGAACATGGCTCAGGGCACTTTCCTTAAAATGGAGGTTCTGCTTGGGTGTGATAGCACATGCTTATAATCCCTGCTCCTAGGGAGGCTGGTTTTGGTGGATTGCCAGAGCTCAGGCATTTGGAGTTATAACGGGCTGAGATGATGGGGTGTCTGCACTAATCTGGCACCAATATGGTGAGCCCCTGGAAGCAGGGGGCCATCAGGCTGCCCAAAGAGAAGAAAACCAGCCAATGTTGGAAACGGAGAAGGCCAACACTTCCATGCTGCCCAGGGCCAGTGCACTTCCAGTCCTGGTGAGATGGGGAGACTCAGTCTCCAAAAAAAAAAGGAGGTTCCGGAAGGAACTGACCAATCAGAAGAAGGGCGGAGTGACCTTCCAAGGTGGGAAGGTTGCTGAGATGCAGCGATCTTCTAGGGTGAGAAGGCTTTGGGATCATGATGATAAAAAAATGTCCAGAAGGCAGGACACTGAGTCCAGAGAGGAATAAAGGAGTAAGCACATTTGTAGGCGGCCAGAAAGGAAGCAGGGCATAAAGAGAGTTTGAAGATAAGAAAGGGGGCATCTGAGGAAGCAAGCTCCCAAAGTACATGGCAGGGGATGGGTTCAAGGGCGCAATTAGAGACACTGGCCTTGACAAAGAGAACATGGAGCAAAGGGAGAATGGGAGATGATGCAGAAGGGTTGCAAGCTATAGAGTAGTGGACAGCAGAGAGCTCATGGCCAATGTCCTCTATTTTTTTCTAGTAAAATATGAAGTGAAGGTTCTTTGTTGAGAGGGAGGGGGGAAGAAACGGTGTGGAAAAACTTGAGAGAAGAAGAGTAATTTTGGAATATCCACTGCATGGAGTGTGATACAGTGTCCATCACAGAAGAAAAAAAGGACTCCACAGGACTGGAGATGGATGTGTACCAATTTTTTTAAAGGGATGAGGGAAATCTAATAGAATCAGCAAACTATAGACCAACCAGCTTGACTTCCACCGCTTGCAAAATTCTGGAGCACTCCTGTAAGCATTTGGAAGAGCCAGCCTGGCTTCATCAAGAATAGCTTATGCCAAACTAACCTTACATCTGTTTGAGGACGGGGTTACTAGCCTCGAAGATTTGGGGAATGCTGCAAAAATAGTAAACCTAGATTTTAGCCAAGCATTTGACAAAGTTTCTCATCCTGTGCCTGGGAAAAAGATGGTGAGATGCAGAAGACAGTACAGTCAGGATTCAGAAGTGGTTGAATGACTGGACCCAAAGAGCAATAATGAATGTAATGATGTCACTTTGGAAGGAAGTATCCAGTTGAGTACCCCAGGGATCCATCCTCACCTCTATGCTGTCAGACAGCTTCATCAATGGCTTTGACAAAGACACATTTGTCAAATTTTAAGATACACAAGTCTGGGACCAACAGCAAATACAATAGATGACAGGATCCAAAAATACCTCAACAAGCTAGAGCAATGGGCCAAATCCATTACGAAACTTGGTAGGTATAAATGAAAAGCTCTGCCTTTGGGTTCAAAAAACAAATCAACATGTGGAGGAAAGGGTAACATGGCAAGACAATGATTTACCTGAAAAAGATCTTGGGGTCTTAGTGAATTTCAAGTTCAATCTGAGTCAAAGGAATGATCTGGCAGCTAAAAAGGACAATATCCTAGGCTCTACTGAGAGGCATAATGTCCAGAACAAATAAGGGCATACTTCTGTTATAGTCAGCCCTTATCAGAACACATCTGGAATACTGTGGAAGAGGATGACCAGAATGATGAGAGCATCGGAGAGCACAGCACATAGGGATCAGATGAAGGAACGGGGGATGTTCGGCTTAGATAAGAGAAAACTAAAGGGAGATAGGACAGCTAAAGGTTTTTAAGGAAAGGCTGCATGACCACTTGTTAAGGATACTCTTGGTCACAAGTAGTTTGGACAAAAACTACTGGAACAACTGGAAAGCAATCTGGCAGAAACTAGGCATAGACCAACATCTCCAACCACATACTAAGATAAGCTCCAAATGGGTACAGACAGCTATAGAGGGTGATATCATAAACAGACTGGAGGAGCAAGGAATACTTGTTCCATCTATAAGATCGATGGATGAGGGGAGAGTTTGCAATCAAACAAGTGATAGAGAAGGTCACAGAAAGTAAAATAGGCAGTTTTGTTTACAAAAAATGTAAATGTTTCACACAAACAAAAATTATTATACCTAAAACTAGGAAGGAAACAGGTAAATGGGGGAAAAAGTCTTTGCAGTAAATTTCTCTGATAGAGTCTTGTTTCTAAGACATATAAGGAACTGGTTAAAATTTATAAATATAAAAGCCATTTCCCCAATTGATAAATGGTCAAAAGATACGAACAGGCAATTTTCAAAGGAAGAAATCCAAGCTACCAAGCCATATGAAAAAATGCTCCAGATCATTAATGATTAGAAAAATACAAATTAAAACAACTTTTGAGGTTCCACCTCATACTCAACAGATTGGCACAGTTGACAAAAAGGGAAAATGACAAATATTGGAGGGGCTATTTGGAAATTATTAATTTATTATAATTATTGTTATCTATAATTATTAATAAAACATTAATGCACTGTTGTTGGAGCTGTGAATTGGTTCAGCCATTCTGGAAAACGATTTGGAATTATACCCCTAAAGTTATTCAATTGTGCATACCCTTTAACCCAGCAATAACTACTAGGCCTATAGGCCAAAGGGCTCAGATAAAGAGGGAAAGTATTCATATGTACAAAATCGTTTATAGTCGCTCTTTTAATGGTGTCCAATAGCTGGAAACTAAGGAGGTGATCATCAATTGGGGTACGACTGAACAAATTCCGGCATATGCATGTGATGGAGTGCTACCGTGCCCTAAGAAACGAAGAAGGGATGGTTTCAGAGAAACCTGGGAAGACTGTCATGAATTCATGCAAAATGAAGTCTGCAGAACCAGGAGAACAATTTAGACAATAACAACGACCTTGTCAAAACAAACAACCTTGGAAAGACTTGGCAACTCGAATGAACGCGAGGCCGGACCCTTATTCCTGAGGACTCCAGCTGGAGCAGCTACTCACCTGCTGCCGCTGCGGAGGGGAGAGGGGAGATGGCCCGGGAAGCCTGAGAGCGTTAGACATAGACAATGCAGGGCTTTGTTTTGCTTCAGTATACATGTTTGTTACAAGGCTTTGCGTTGGTTTTTCTCTTTGTGTTCAGTGGGAGTGGAAGGAAGAGAAAAGGTGCATCTTTGTTCATTGAAGAAAACCTTTCTTCCCCCCCCCCCAAGAAGAGATGGGTTGGAGCAAATAGTTTCGACGCCCCTTCCAACCCGCGGATTCTGGGACTGCCTCAGGGTCACATGACTCATAAGCATTAGAATTGGGATTTGAACCCAGGCCCGCTTCTACCTCCAGGGCCAGTGCATTTCCCAACACTGTTATGCTTCTCATTTACATCACACATACATGTCCCCAACAGCTGGGCAGTCCATTAGGATTCTCTTCTGCCCAGCCCCATTTCCACCCAGCTACACAGAAGCCTAAACTGAAGGAGTCTCAAAGATTCAGCCCTTCCCCTCCCCCCCCCACTCCCACCCACCCCAGCCCCCAGCCAGGGCCTCCATTCTAGTGACAATCAACAGCCCCGCCACAGGGCCTCCTAGGACAATTAGAAACCAGGGGTCTGGGGGGGGAGGAGGGGCTGGGCAGCCAGAACGGAGCAGATGGCGGGCTTAGCATAAGAATACAGCTAGCGGGGAGTCCCCAGTTCAGGCTCCCCCAGGGCCCCTCCCAGTCGGCCCCTCCCCTTCCCTCACTGGCTCCGCTGGCCACCTGCTGAACTAGGCTTTCTTAGCCCCATTGAGCTCATCAATTTTTCATTCTGGGCAAAGGAACCTTCTCCTTTCTCCCCAGCTGAGGCAGTGAGGACACTCGGGGCAGCCGCCGGAATTATCTGGATGACCAATAATGATGATACCAGCTTCGGTCCCAAGAGGATCAGAGCATCCTAGGACTTAAGAGTTGCAACAGGCCCTCCCTTGGAGACCATTCAGTACACCCCCTCTTGTTTTATAGCAAGGGAAACTGAGGCCCAGAATTTAGGACCACAGAATGTCAGAAATGGAAAGCCTCTCAGAGACCAGCAAGTTTACTAGAGCTGCCCATTTTATGAATGACAAAACTGGGGCTCCGAGAGGGAAAAAGCATCCTCACTGACTCAAAACCAGGCCTATTGAACCCTTCCCCAGGGCTCTTTTCCCACGTCCAGCCTCCCAGAGGATGGATGGAGGCAACCACAACATTTGCACATCTGACCAGATCCATCAGGTCCTCCAGCCTAAGACACAGAACCACCCCCCACCCCACCCCCACACCCCATCCATTCACATCTTCTCAGCCTTTACAATTCTTGTCCAGGACCTCCTGGAGGACACCCCTCCCAATGTGCTACAGGCCTTCCCCTAGGTCTTCTGGCATTTTGTTATGAAGAAGCTGTTCCAATTCCTCTGGCACTTCCAAGTTTACAAAGCACTTTCCTCCCAACAACCTTGTGAAGGAGGCAGTGTAAGGATTACACCCATTTTCTAGAGAAGAAAAATAAGGCTGAAAGAAGAAGGGACTTACTCAGGGTGACATGACTGGTGAGTGCTGAAGTCTCTGCAGACCCATGACAAGGGTTCCTTCCCCTCAATCAAACTGGCCCAGTCTCCAAAGGGCCCTGGCTTGGGTGAGCAGTATTGGCTATGGTGACGAGGGTACAAGTCAAAGCCCTACTGATGAAGTAGGAAGTTTCGCCAAGGGGGCCAAGGGCTGAGGGCCCACCTCTCTGGCAGGTTGTGGTGGAAGAAGTCCAGACATGAATCCATCCTCTTTGAGATGGATGAGCAAACTGAAGTCCAGAGGGGAAAGGACTTTCCCAAGGTCACTTCACGGATAAGTGGCAGAACCAGGAGCAGCCTGCTCCTCCCCCCTAGCCCTACTGCCAGCAACCTAGTTCACTGGGGCCTTCCTTCATCATCTCTCACTTGGCATATATTTCTGGCCTCCTGGCTTGTCTTTCCCCAATACAAGCTGCCCTCCTTATCTTCCTAAAGTCCAGCTCTGTCTACATCCTTCGATGACTCATTATTGCCCAATGGATGACCCTAAATGTGCACTGCCCTCCTCCACCTGGCTCCAGTCTCCTCCAGCCTTCCCTCCCACCGCTCCCCAACATGGCGCGAAAGTCCAGCCAAGCTGGATCAGTCCTTAGCCACCCCAGCCCTTTTCTACCTCGTGACCCCTCACACCTGGAATCTGACCTCTCCCCCCCCCATCCCAGCCAGAAGCAGCCTCTGGCCCTTCCAAAGGCCTGTAAGTAGGTCTCTTACATACAATCTGGTTTGAAACAGACTTGGCCCTACCAGAATCTTATTCCCCACCGACTCAACGGTGATATCTCACCGGCAAGGAACCCAGTCTCTAGACTTGAGCTTGGAACTCTATACAGAGTAGGAAAACAAGGAACAAGGGAGTGACAATGAGTGAGCGAATGAAGGAGTTTATGAGTGAGTGAGTGAATGAATGAATGAATGAATGAATGAATGAATGAATGAATAAGTGAGTGGATGAATGAGTTTATAAGCCAGTGAATAAATGAATAAGTGAATGAGGGAGGGAATAAGTGAATGAATGAATAAATGTCTAAGTGAATGAATGAAGGAGTAAGTGAATGAGTAAATGAATGAGTGAGCTAGTGAGTGAATTAGTAAATGAATGAGTGAGTGGATGACTCAATGGCAGAGTTGTTCCAGCTCCTGTCAGAGCTGTCCAGAGGTAGGTGGGTTATTGTTCCCAGCTGAATGGTTCCCAGAGCCTGAGCCATTAACACTTACAACTTGTGGTTTTGCTAAGACCTCAGATCTCCATGCCCGGCCCCTAAATGGCTTTGGGTTTAGCCAGCATCAGGGTTTCCTCCTTGGTCTGCGGGGAGCCCTCAATGGAGATGATACTCAAGTCACGTCACTCTCAAACTTTGTGACTTGCAAACCTTCAAGAGCTAGTGAAATGTCAGCATTCTTAGGATAGAAATAGCCCACAGCCAGGCTAAATGTTGTCTTCATTCCACAAACAAGCAGCTCCTTATTTCCCTAAGGACAGCCCCCTCCTTCAGCCCGGGATCTCCTAGAGCCCAGACACTTGGAACCACCAATGTGGCTGGTCTCTACCAAGGGATTATAAAATTTAGAACTGGAAGAAACTGAAGCCTGGAGAGGGGAAAGAACTTAGGAAAATAGAAGGTCAGAGCTTATCTGATCCAACTCCCTCATTTTACAGATGGGGAAACTAGGGCCCATTTGAGGCCTAGAGGGTTTGAGAGTCAGAGCTCGCTATTATGGATGAATGAGAGAGCTTGGCACCTGGATTTCATTCCTCCCTGCCACTGACTAGGGTGTCCCTTGTTCTCTCTGGACATCAGTTTCCTCCTGAGTGCTAAGTAAAATGAAGGAGAGACTGGGGAAATAATGGCCCTAGTTCTCAGCCTTCTCAATCTTTTCCCACCACTACTCTGCACAGGGGGAGAGGCAGAAGGTGGTGAGAGCATTATTACTCCCATTTTATAGAGAAGAAAGCTGAGGCCCCAAAAGGACAGGTGACTTGCCCCAGATCATAGAGCTAGCAAAAACCAAAGGTGCCATTTGAACCCAGGCCTTCTGCCTTCAAGGCCAGTAATCTTGCCAATATCTCATGTTGCCTGCCCACAGCCATCAAATATTGGTAAATTTCCAGCCCATGCAGTAACCCACAAATCCATATTCATGAAGCTACATGGGTCCTTAGAGAACAAATCAACCTTCTTATCTTAAAAAAAAGAGACAGAGAGAGAGAAATCTGATCACAAGAGGGACAGAGATTTGCCCGAGGTGGCCAGTGAGTCAGGGGCTGAGGTAGGCCTGGACCCCAGGTGTTCTGACTCATCCACTCAGTGACTCAGAAACCATGGAGTCCACCCCTGCCCCTGTCCCCGCAGCAACCTCCTCCCCAGCCATCATACAGAGGCTCAGAGACCCGCCAGCACTATGTAAGGGACTATGGATGCAACTGGGCTTGACACTCAAGCTTCCTGACTCCAAATACAAGGCTTCACCAGGACACTGCACAGTTAAGTCATACATGGCACAATTTAATTGGAGGCTGCTCCCATGAGTTGGCTTGAGGTATAACGGGAAGAGTACTACATCTGGAGTAAGAACACCTAGGTTTGAACTCCTGATCTTTTAATGAGCTGTGTGACCTTGGACAAGTCATGTGACCCAGCCCTTTCCCTCTTCAGGAGTGGGACTAGATAGAAGGTCCACTGAGCGAGGCTCAAAGGACATCCCACCCACCCCCCTCCTCAAACCAAGGAGCCCAAAGAGCCACACACCCCAGCAAGCTCAGTCTACCCCGGTCTGGAAGTCAGCACTGAGATGTCTAGACTGGAACTGCCCAAGATCTCGCCACCATGTGAGTGCTAGTGAGACATATGCAGGAGGGGCCAGGAGATATCCAGGCAGAATAGAACCTTAGAAAGGACCTCGAACCACAGGACCCCAGCGTTGGAAGGAAGGAACCTCTAACACCTAACACATAACAGCAGCTTCATTTAGATTTTTGACTTGAGCTGTATGACCTTGGTCAAGTCATTTAATTCCATTGCCTAGCCAAAAAAACAAAACAGATTTTTGAGTTGAATTGAATGTAGCCTGGAGTACTGAGAATCACCTGGTGGGTCTGGAGTCAGGAGAGCCTGGGGGGCTAAGCTTGCCTCTGCCAAGTCCTACCCAGGTGCCTTTGGACAAGTCACCAGACCCCTCCAGGCCTCAGGATCTTCATCTGTAAAAGGAGGGTGTTGGACTGGACTGGGCAAGTCCCTGCCATGTCTACCCACTGCCCCTAGTTCTACACTTTGGGGTCAGTCGGAGGCAATAAATTAAGTCCGAAGGTCAAAAGCCAGAAAGGACCTCATTAGACAAAAGAAAACTGAAGCCCAAATAACTGGCACAAAGGTCAGAAGTGGCAGAGTCGGGATTCAAACTCAGGTCTTCTGACACCCACTCCAGAACAGTTGGTTTTGAAATCATGCTGTCTCCAAGCCCTCTTCCACATAACGGCCCTTCCAATACTTGAAGACACCTAGTCTGTTCCCTCTAGACCTTGCCTTCAGCAGGGCAGATACCCTAGCCCTGGGATGGCCTGGTCTCCAGGCCCCTCCTCATCCTGCTCACCCTCCTCTGGACACTCCAGCTTACTGGGAGCCCAGAAGGAGACACCATATTCCAGATGCAGGAGACAGGAGGATTAGCACCCCACCTCCTTACCCTCCCCACCCCCGCATTCTGGACTCTGCCTCTCTTAATGCAGGATTTTGCACAGACACCCAGATACCCACTAGCTTGAAGGCCCAGCTCTCCCTTGTTCTGATATGTCCTCCTAGCCAGAGAGTCCTGATGTAAAGAGATAAGGGGATAAGGGCTTGGAGCCCCTTGGAAATCCAGACCCTCCTTCCTCCAAGCAAGGCAGGCCAGCCCCAGGCCTCTGAAAAGCCCCTGGGTCTCTGGGGCTGCCCACTGGGGATGGGGGGGGGCGGGAGGCGGCTGTGTTGGTCCCAGCTCTCTGGGCTCCCTCACATACAGCTCAGCCTAGTGCCCCTACACACACACACACACACACACACACACACACACACAAAGACACACAACCAGGCACGGAGGCACCAAAATACGAAGCCGGATAGACACACGTAGACAGTGACAAAGACATGTTGAGATAGACACAGTCAGACACACACACACACACACACACACACACACACACACACACACACACACACACACACACAC